>NC_135523.1:7712500-7932500 GCF_051989575.1 Stigmatopora nigra | reverse complement strand
CTCGATTATCGTGGTTAATGTAGAAAAGACATGGCTGCTACAAAGGAAAAATTTAAATTAGGGTCATCCCTATTGAATTTAATTTAAAAAAAACATACTATAGTGGCAAGTGAAGAGTAGCTTCTGCTTGAGTTTCAATGTGGATTTTCACATTTTACTGAATTTAAAAAAAGTAATCTGCCATGCAGTGGCACTGAGAACTTAAATAAATTATATAATTTTAGCCCCTTAACTTTCTCAAAGACCTCTAGGCTAAACGGTAATCCCTTAATTATCATGGTTAATGTAGACCAGACATGTTGCGATAAAGGAAAAATTTATAGTAGGTTTATGCATATTGAATTTAATTTTTAAAATAAACACTATAATGGCAAATAGAGAAGTAGCTTTTCACATTTTTCTGAATTTAAATAAATAATCTGCCATGTAGTGGAACCGCTAATATTTGATGGATTAAAACAATCATGTACTTTTACCCCATTAACTTTCTTAAAGACCTCAGGGCTTGGATCTTTTAACTTTTAGTTTTAAATGTGGTTTTGACAAAATATAAGTGAGGCATTTATTCAACCATAGTGCAGGGGTCATTTTTGACTCGCGTATGGTAAAATAACTTTTTTTCTTGGTGTAAGAAGAGAAAAACAAGCATTTTAAGAATGAATAGATTTTAAATGATTGACTGAAAAACTCAAGTCAAAAGTATTTAGCCCCAAATGTTTTATTTTTTTCAAAATAAATGATTTCCCCAATTTTGGTAAAACCTTCCTTGCGAATGTATAGATTGATTCTGGTGTAACATCCAGCACTGATCTATGCATTTTTTCAAGATAAAAGTTGAGACCTTGCAAATGTTTTTTTTACTTAACTTTGTATATTGACCCTTTTTTTTGTTTCCAGAATTCCACCCAAGTCGAGATGGACTACACCACTCCCTGATTCTGGTAAAATCTCACTTGCAAATGGTTAAGTTAAAAAGCATTCGCAAGGTCTTGCCTTTTATTTTGAAAAGAAAATTGTAGATTAATTCTGGTGTAACATCCAGCACTGATCTATGCATTTTTTTCAAGATAAAAGGTAAGACCTTGTGAATATATTTTTTACTCAACCATTTGCAAGTGAGTTTTAACCTGAATTGGGAGAATCCCACCAAAGTCAGGTTAAACCTCACATGCAAATATATTTGCAAGGTCTTGCCTTTTATTTTGAAAAAATGCATAGATTGGTGTAATAGCCAGCACTGATCTATGCATTTTTCAAAATAAAAGTTGTCCTAAACTTCATGTATTGACCCCTTCTTGTTTTACAGAATCCCCCCATTGAACAGATAGGCCCAGATGCCTTAATTTTTTCTCTGTGAACCAGTCTGACATTTTTCAAAATAAAAGGTAAGCCCTTCTAATTGGTTTTTTAACTAACTTTGTGACTTAACCCTTTTTTTTTGTTTTCCAGAATTCTACCAGGGGGTGGAGAAGATTCGATTTTTTACGATGCTGGACCAACAACGGGAACCAATCTACAAACTTTTTCAAAATAAAAGCTGGAGCTTTTATTTTCTGGATTTCCTGCTGGTGACAGGAGGAACTACTTCATCTTTTCAAAATAAAAGGTGAGCCCTACTCATTGTTTTTTGAACTAACTGTACTAACCCCCCCTTTTTCAGTTTTCGAATCTTCTCCACCAGAGGGTGGAGAAGATTCGATTTTTTACGATGCTGTAACACCAGCGGGAACCTATCTACAAACTTTTTCAAAATAAAAGCTGGAGCTTTTATTTCCTGTATTTCCTGCTGGTGACTGGAGGAATTACTTACTCTTGCTCAAGTTTTTCAAAATAAAAGCTTTTAAATGTATGCATGTGTTTTGTCTTTAACAAAAGATGCAAGTCACAATCAAAGTTAAAATATTTTATTTACAAGTAAACATTTTAAATTTGGAAAAAATATTTAGGAAAAAAAGAACAAACATTTAGAAAAAAAGAATAAAAAAAAGGGCAATAAACACTTAGAATATTTTTTTTTTTAAAGCTGGGGGAATAAACACTTAGGCAAAAAAATTGAAAAAAAAAGATGGTGGAATATATGTAGGAAAAAAAGCTGGGGGAATGAACAATAAAAAAAAAATTAGAACAAAAGCTGGGAGAATAAATTGAATATCCAAAAATCAGGGGTATATATATTTAGCATATATTTTCTTTAAAAGCTGGGGGCATAAATAATAATTTTTTGAAAAGTTGGAGCAATAAACATTTAGAATTTTTTTTAAAAGCTGGAGAAATAATATATTAAGGATTGTATTTTTTTAATAGCTGAAGAAAAAACATTTTAAAAGAAAATTATAGCAGTTAACACTTAGAATATTTTTTTAAAAAGTTGAAGAAATAGTATATTTAGGATTTAATTTTTTTTTAAACCAAGGGGAATTTAACATTTTTTTAATAGCTGAAGGAATAAACCATATTTTAATAGAAAGTTGGAGCAGTTAACACTTAGAATATTTTTTTTTTATAAAGCTGGAGAAACTATTTAGGATTTTATTTTATTTTTTTAAAACCAAGGGGAGTAAACACTAGTCTTGTACTTGGGAAATTGACTGAAGAAAAATCTACTTTAACAAATGAAGTTTCTAATCTTTAATAATATCCTTGTGGACTTTACCTATATAAGAGGTCACAACACCAACTTAAGTTCAGTGAAACCTCACCATAAAGATCAGATATCACATCATGGAGTTCCACAAGATTATAATATTTAAAGCTTTTATTTAGTTTGGATGAAGACTTGGATACTTTGCAATAAACAAATACGTTAACCTTTGAGAAGCCTGCCAGTCATCTCTGAAGTGCAGATAAGTCACAAGTGACATGGACCTGATGTGTACAAAGAAGAAAACAAAACTTAATATAGAGTATTAAGATTCACCAAAAAGGCTTAATGGTTTCTTTGGAATTAATTTTACCTTGATCTGGCCCAATCTCCTCTACTTTAACCTCGAGGGCGTGTGTTGTGGACACTCTGGAAGGCTGCATCCGGATGCTAAAAAGAGAGAACTTGATTTTGCAAAACTATTATTGCAAAATGGAGAAATCTTACAACAAACTTAATATACAATCAAGATAATGAATGAAAATAAGTTAGTGACCGCTACGTTCTATTCTTTTCCCTTTTCAGACAAGGCGATTAAATATACACAGTAGCAATAACAGTTAGAAGAAAGTTGATGTAACCATTTTTGTATCAATATTTTTTATAGTGTGAAATCAGAACAATTACAAATTGGAAATGGCACTCGTGGTGGAATCTCTTTACATCCAACATTAGTTGTACCACTGGATGTAATTTAGGAGAGAGCATCTACCCATCAAACTAACTATATACTCATGCTGATAAATGTGACAAAAACTTATTAATATACGATCAAGCTAATAAGTTAGTGCGCCGTGTTGAACTTTTCTTTTCCCTTTATCAGACAAGGTGATTAAATATACACAGTAGAAATAAGTTAAAAGAAAGTAGACATAACTATTTTTGCATCAATAATGTTTAGAGTGAAATCAGAACAATTAAAAATTGAGGCGTTTAGTACAGATAAGGCGATTAAATATACACAGTAGCGATAACAGTTATAAGAAAGTTGACATAACTATTTTGCATCAATAATGTTAAGTGTGAAATCCGTTTACATACAACACAAGTCGTGCCACTGGATGTCATCTAACCATCAAACTAACTATACTTACATTGACATCTCGACTTTGTTTGATTAGATTAAAAGTATTTCTACACGACGGAATAATGGACAGAAAACGGACAATACGATTAAAGCCAAATGAAGTGTCGTCGTGTCACTAATGCTAAAATAGCTAGTCAGATGCGGCACACATCTGGAGAGGAAAGGGATCTCAAACTTCAATCGTCGACGGTGTGTTGAAGCTGGCATTAAAGTAACAGATTAACCGGCGTTTTGGGCTCAATCGATTACTAATAAGTCTCACGATGGCGTGATAAAACGCACTTATGGCCGTAAAACGCAAGAGAACTTACCTCGTTCGGATACATGTGTCTCACCACCGGAAGTGAAATGGCTTCCTGAAAGAATGAGGTACCGCGCATGTGCCAAATTTAAACAGCTGGTTGGCCTACGCACAAAAGCTCTTTTTTTTGTTGCAGCCAACAACTACTGTTCCCTGTGGCGTGGCGTAATTTTGCAATTACCACGCTCATACAGTAGAGTGAGGATCTTGCTGCTCATCTTTGGAATTCCCCTATACATCAATAAAAATACCAATCAAAAATACTTACATCTAAAACTCCCTGATAACCAAAGCTTTATCAGGATGATAAAATCAATTTTCCTATGCAGGAAAGAAAAACAAGTTATCTGGTGGTGGTTTAGATATGATTTATTAAAAAAGAAACTCAACAATAACTCTGTGTTCTTCTTTTTTTTTACATAATGATCAAGGATTTTTATTATCGTAGACTCTTTCATCAGTTTCAGGTTCATTACAGAACATGTTTATAGTACAGCGTTGTTCAATGTCTCTAATGGCTAAGTGTCTAACTGAATAAGTCTTCAATGGTGGATGAAGCATTTTGTCCAAAAAATGACTAAGTGTTTCACCCAGTTTTCCTTGGATAAAACGTTTCAACACCTTCGGAATATAACCTTTTACTGAAAAGTATGACAAAGTGTTTAATATAAATTAAAAAGTTTTTTCCTTTTTTTTCTTCTTATTCCATTGACCAATTCTTCTTTCCAACTATTTTCAACCAAACGACGGCAGCGGGAATCGAACCCAGGTCCCCCAGACGGGAGTCCAGTGATCTAACTTCTGCGCCAACAAGTGGTTACACTATCTTTGATCGTCATTTGAACCTCTTGCCTGCAAATACACAGAAACAATTAAGTGAAAATGTGTCCCAACCAGGATTTGAACCCAGGTCTCCCACACGGGAGTCCGATGAGTTAACCACTGTACCACAATTTGGCTACATTTTCCTCAGTCATCATTTGTGTCTTGACAAGAAGTACAAAGAAACAACTAAGTGAAAATGGGTCCCAACCGGGATTTGAACCTAAGTCTCCCACATGGGAGTCCGGTGAGTTAACCACTGTTCCACAATTTGGCTGCAATTTCCTTTGTCTTCATTTGAAAGTCTTGTCTACAAGTACATAGAAACCACTAACGGAAAATGTTTCCCAGCCTTACTATACTATGTCATTTTTTTAAAAAGAAAAAAGCCTTACTATACTAAAGAAAAAAGCCTTGTTATACATTGTCATTTTTTAAAGAAAAAAAGCCTTATACATTGTTTTTTAAGAAAAGCATTGTCATAATGTCATTTTTTAAAGAAAAAAAATGCCTTACTATAATGTTTATAAAAAATAAAAGCCTTACTATACTATGTTGTTTTCCTTACTTAAAAAGTCATCATTGAGCCGTCTTCTTTTCTGTCCTTGTGCGATCTTTGAAACGATTAAAAAACACTAAACGCAATTTGATTTGGGGATATTATGACTACAAATGTAACTTTATCTTTATAGGAGCTTGCAATATAGAAAACAGGAGCATTTCTTACCTTTTCGGCATGCGTCGAGTACACAAAAATCATCCAATGTAAAAAAAACAACAACTTCTTGGTAGACTTCTGTTCATGTCCTTTAACAAACATGTCATGTTTGGAGCTGAACCAAATTAGGCCGTTTAGATCATACGATTAAAAACCTGAAAAGACGTTAACGAACAAAACAAAGCATACAAGTCAAGGAAGCCTTCCGGATCGAGACGAGCCAGATGAGTTGGGGAGAGGGAAGTCTGGGCCTACCTCCTGAATCTGCTGCCCCTACAACCTGACTTTGGATAAAGCGGGAGAAGATGTGAGTGAGATGAGACATGTGAAAAATACTATATCAGACTGTTTTTGTGCTGCATGGCCAAACAAGCAATGTTCCAAGAAATAGTGTACGAAGCAGCTTTTAATTTATGCACAGCAAGACAGGCAAAAAAAAAAAAGTTATTTGCAACTGAACCACCCAAAAACCTATATTTGGTTATGAATTTGAATTTCTACTATGACTGAACTTCATCGTTCACTATACATGAGCTCTCCAAAGATAGTGTTTGCTAAACTGGATCTGTACAGTTATGAACATTCTGCTCGCACAAATACAAAGACCAAAGAAAAAAAATAGCATGTTTTCTATATTCCCCTCCCCACATTTTTTTTTTTTTACAAAAAATACAAAAAGTACTGTCACTGGAATCAATGTAAGTTGACGTCAATACTGTCAATTACTTCAGAAAAGACAAAGAAAAGTATTTTTTTGACAAATGTAAAAAGAAAAAAAACATTTTACTCTTCCAATTTCTACAATGTGATTTTTTATACGAGTAATCGTAAAAAGAAACCGACTAAAACAAATGGAATGCTGTCATGCAAACTGAAAAACGTCAGATGTATCATGCAAAGCCAATTTGGAGCGCTTCATTATAAATTCAGCACTGTTCATATGAAATCACAGGAAAGTTAATCGAGATTCCCCTTACGTGTTTGTTAGAGTCGTTCATTTTGTTGCGTACCGCAAGGCACCTGAGAGGGGGCCGCTCCCCCTGTTGGCATGACGACGCCTTTGCGGTTTCGCTGCCAGAGTCTCAGGGTGGATGGAGCAGCCCAAACGTAGCGTAGTGTTACAAATTTCATTACACAAAAACATAAACCATTCAGTCACGTTTGGGAGGACAGGAATTGGGTATCTTCCTGTTTAATAGTCATCGTAGGTGTTGAGGTCGGTGAAGTATGCGTTGGTGTAAGTCTTCCCGGTAAGTTGAGGGTTGAAGTACTTTTGTCGTTCTTCCAAAATCAGATTGTTTTTGTTGAAGGCCTGAAGGAAGAAATAAAAAGGAATGATGAATCAATGTGCTATGATTTGCCTTGGAATGATTATATAATTATTCTGCACAGAGATGGGAAGATTTTTACCAAGGGCTGTATTGAAAAGACAAAATATTATAAAAATATATATCATAAACTTTGATATTCAAACTTTATTCTAGTAGTATTAGAACTTAGTTAGAAAATAGACCTATGCAATTACATTTATTGTAAATACACATTTTTTTGCCTTTTTGTATTGTATGTTTTATTTTATCCTAATTTTTATATTACTTCTATTGTATAATTAAAAAAATGACATTTTGAAACTGTTATAGATTGTCTTTGTTGTAGTATTGGTATTAAGAATCTCATAAGTATAATTAATTTCTTAGGAATAGTATTTTATTCTATGTTTTTTTCCTCAAGAATTCATACCTTGAAAAACATATTTTTGTGGTAAATATTCCTATTTCTTTTTGGTAAATGAAAAGGTTTTCTCATTAGACTCATTATTGTATAAATGTACTTTTATTGTTTTGATGTATCCCTAAAATTATTGTCATTATTAGTCAACTTAAATCCTGTAAATTTGTGACTTCTACTAACATGTCTCCCCCTTCTGAAACTGTATTTAATCCATTTTGTACTAATACTGCACCTCTATGTATACTCCAACCTCTTTTAATTTTTTCTTTTCAGTACAGCCCAAAAAAATTTCAAGCAAACTGAAAAGTATGAAATGAAACATCCATTAATAAAAAATAAAATAAATAAAAATCAATGTCTGTGGATTGGAAAACAGAGTTGAAAAGAAAGCAAGGCCACCAAGCAGTTTGATCATTTACAATGCATTGGTCTCTTGTCACCTCTAAAAACCAGAATCAACCTGTTTCAATGGCTTTCTCATAAGAACAAAATATACATTTTAGTAGGAAGGAAGAGCCATTGGGGCTGTCCTCTTTGTGACCTACTGTATGTTCCCATGGACTTATATCTTTGGAGTTAAGCACAACATCAGCATTTTGATGACTTGGATGTGTTCATTCTATGTGGTGCAATGTGTGCTGAGAGACTGTGTAATTGAATACTTGATGATGTTGCATATACTGCAGATATACTGTCGACATTGATAGGGAACGAGGGGACTAAGCAACTCTCCCCCCCTCAAAAAAAAAACAAACCCTAGTATATTTGGCTTCATTCCCATTGTGTAATTTGTACACAAAGGAATTGAATTAACATATTAGTGTCCTCAAGTACCCAACAAAAGCCATAACTACTACAAGAGGCTTCTTTGTCTCTCCTTTACAGCTGTGCTCAGATGCCAATAAGACTTTTCATTGCTAAGCATCAACCATTCACAATCTTGGGCTGGAAAAAAAGCACCATGTAAACGATATGATTGTGTTACTAAATGTTCTGTGTGACTAATGATTGAACATTAAAGTCTATGTTGTAAGAAAGGGGAAAAGGGTGTTTAGTGCTAAGAATTCAATGTCTAATTGGATCAGATAAAATAATACGAGTAATTTGCAAGGTACTGAAACAAGTACAATGCAGTACAAGAACTGTATTACAATTGGCCAATCCTGTTTTTTGTGATAAAAATTTAACAACATTAATCTGATTTAAAACTTCACATTGCTTACTAAACAAACATATATTTACATACTTAA
This sequence comes from Stigmatopora nigra, assembly GCF_051989575.1. Classification (NCBI taxonomy): domain Eukaryota; kingdom Metazoa; phylum Chordata; class Actinopteri; order Syngnathiformes; family Syngnathidae; genus Stigmatopora; species Stigmatopora nigra. Next base: position 7,923,950 of record NC_135523.1, on the reverse strand, counting down.
ATCACATATTTTAAAAATGAAATAATGTGATCACAGCAATAACTCAATTGGAATGAGACATTGTTCAGAATCACATTAATTTAAATTTAAAAATGAAGTTTACATTTACATGTTCCTATTTAAAGTGATTTGGAGTCATTCAATATATATTTCAGATGGTCTTGTAAACCTTTCTAGGAATTGCTGACCAAAGAAACAAAAGTTCACTAAGGTAAAATTAAGGTTAAATCACAAAATACATTCAAGATGACCAAAAAACAAACAATTTAACTAAGTTTGTGCAATAATACTAATCTAATTCTTATTGCACAAAAAGCCTGGTATTTGAACTGGATTTTGCAGACTCTTAATAATCTCTCTAAATAGGGTACATTTGCAATACAATTGTACTTTTAAATTATGAACTAATTATGGTTAAAAAAATGCTTTGATGGGGTGCTGGCATTAGTGATGACTAGAGGAACATTTCCAAAAATGTGCCATGCTAGGACAACAACAAAAAAGAGACAAATATGAAAGAAAACATGCAACAAGTGGGGACAATCACAAAGAGAAAGATAATCTCACAAGCTGTGAAGGGTAGCAGAAGAGTGAGAGTCCTTCATGATGCACAGGTGGAGAGTGAGTAGGGATCTGAGTGTGGGGTAAGATGAACTAGAGTTTGTACTCTGATTCCAATCTGCCACATACGGTGGAGGTGGCACAGTTGGGGTGAAGGGGAAGAGGAAGGAAGTAGTGGTTTCGGTTTTGGGTCAGACAATTTGTTGGTAAATAGGGAGGATGGGATAAGGGGGTGGGGGTTCTAAAGGTCGGATGTTGTAGCGAAGTCAGTGGTTAGTAGAATAGCTCCAGTCCCCGCATAGACACCCCCATGTTAGCGGAGAGAGGCTGGTGCATGGCGGGCTCGTCCAAGGGCAAGAGAACTGAAACATCTGGCTGCAATCAGAGGAAGTAGACAACACCAAACCTTTTTTTGCGGAATTATGATTTACTTTACCAAATATCTTTTATGCAGTTCATCCTTTTCGTCATGGATATTAACGATTGTGAACTAACATCCACCATTTAAAAATGGTTCCGCTTTTGTATAGTTGAGCCCACTTAAGGTAGATAAACACGATACGTCAGAGGAAAAATTGTGTTAATTTTCTGTAAATTTAATGCATTTATTTTTTAATTATTTGTTCATCACGTGGACAGTCTGTATTAATATCCGCCTCTTTTGCAAATGAACAGAGCAAATTATGCTCCTGACTTTAATTGCATGATGGATGAACACTAGTGACACCTTCATGCTTTGATGAAATTACACTTGGGACAAATTTGTTCTGAGCCCAAAAGGATCTGTTCTGCAAAAGTGAGCTCTTAGGCATTCACTTTTTTTTTGTTCATCAAATGCATATTATGTAATAATTTCAGCTTTTTTTTAGGCCATTAGGTCAAATCCAAAACACAGCAAGCTAACAAATTCAAGAGAAGGAAAAAGGCATAGGATGTGAGATGCTACTAGATACATAAATCATCTCTTCTCATTTTCTGAACCACTTTATCCTCAGTAGGCTCGCGAGGGGTGCTGGAGCCAATCCAAGCTGTCCAATCTCCGAGCCAGAGGTCCTGAATCGGTGACCAGACTCACTAAGACAATGTTTCAAACTTTGGGAACAACTTCTATTACACTGAGCACCTTAGAAAGGAACTTATAAAATGGGTTATCTAACTAATTCTTAGAGGCATAAAGTCAAACGGGCTTACAATTCTTTTGCAAAAATTAGCAAGGTTAAGAGATACAAATCCCTATAATATACCTACCAAATTTCATTCTGATTTGACCATGACTAACTTCAGTTAGTCTAAGATTTAAAAAGAGGATCAGTGCATATACATCCTTAGGAAATACCAAATTTCATTCTAATCTATCCTCAAATAACATTAATTAGTGAAGAAGAACAAAGGAAGTCAGAACTTCAGACCCCTCCCTGTGGGTTGTCTAAAAAATAATGGATATAGGAGGTAATCCAAATAAAACTCCTAATGAGTAATTTAAATATTAACCTGCTTCCACCAGAGTAGAATGCTAATTGGTTTGCTCTCCAAATCGGTGTTGTGTCATATTGGAATGCTACTTCAAAATAGAGACGAAAAAGATGGTACTCTTTGTCCCAAAATGACCTGAATTGATTAGTGTTAATGTGTTAAATTGTTGTTTTACCTTAAATATGCTACATATAAGAGGATGTCATCCAATGAACAATAGATTCAGGATAGAGTGGTACTATACAGACATATTACGCATAAGCTGTCATAAGCCGAAGATCTCCAAAGCAGTTTGATAAAGCAGAATTTTGACACCAATGTAGAAGAGACACACATTGAGACGTTGAGGATCACATAAAAAGAAATGTACGCCACACCTGTCGATCTGTTACAAAGTTAGAGGGTGTCGGCACTCTGCAGGAGATATTGTGACTATCAGTCATGCAGCTCAAAGTGCATTTCCTCACAGAAAAAATACTCATAAAATATTGAGATCTGACCTTAATGGCTTCCACCGTGTCATATTTGTCCAGTTTGTTGATGTGGTTGGTGATGCTGGTGTTGAGTGGCGCTGCCGAGATAGGGTGAATGACAGTGGCATCGTGAGCCTGCTGCTGGTAATGGTGGCAGTACGAGTACACAATCAGGGTGACCAGGCACCCCAGGATGGAGCTGCTGAGCCCCACGGCAATCATATGAAAGAGGTTGAAATCTGAAAGGAAGAAAGATGGAGAAGGTTGGTAGCTGAAGCTGTGCAGAATTATAACAGGTAAACGATCATTCAAACTCACTTGAGAAATATTTTAAGGCTTTCAGCAACCTGGTGTTTTTATAATGGGGGGATGTAATTTAAAAAAAAAAAATGTAACAAAAGAGCCTATTATGAAGCAGAAAGTGGAGTATTTGGGTTTAGAAGCAGCCATTTGGACCAATTTTGGGCTTGTACTTTCACAAACTCAATCACCATTACGAAGTAGGAATTGTGGTGGTGAGGGGGGGGGGGGGGGGTGGAGGTAAGTACCACCTATGACTGTGGTCTTAACCACAAAATGAAGTAATAGTATAATTGATAGCTCAAAAAAAGGATATTTGCATGAAACTGACCCTTTAAATTTTGTTGAAAAAGTTTTTTTTTGTCTTTGGAAAATCAGATAGTTACTAACTTTTCCAAGAGCTCTTTAACTTGAAATTAAACATGGCATGAATGACAGCAAGAATTTGACTTTGTTTACTTTCAGCTTTCAAACCTTGGCTACCAGCTGCTGGTTGTCTCTAAACACACACACACACATATACACACATTTTTGCGTACTTATGAACTCTGGGTACTTTCATCAGCATTTCAGCAGCTGTTGCAGAAATAAGCAAGGTTGAAATTGATTTTATTGATCTCCTCACACTGTAACTGCGTAGCTATGATACATTTTACTCCGGATTTCTAGACCACAATTTTAAGTATTACTGCAAAACCTAACTGGAGGACATAAGTGTGTGTGTGTGTGTGTGTGTGTGTGTGTGTGTGTGTGCATGTGATTGTGTCAAACTATGTCATTCAAACTAAGGCGAGCTACTATCAGATCAGCATTTTTCTTTAATTCGCTGCTTAAACTGGGACTGATATTCATTTAAGCAGAATTTCAAATGATTGCAACATATTGGCTTCTCTCTCTTTCTCACGCACACTGAACTACACACACACATACATATATTACCTCCACACCATCTCTCTTCCTGGCTGGAGCGTGCAATGGAGACTTCTGATAGAAAATGAGGAAGAAAAAAAAGCAAAAAGGTAAGATAATTACACCCGGACCTTGCAGAGACACACCCCTACTCGCGTGACAAATTATACCTCCGATGGCAAACGGTAAGATGAAAGCTGCTTTCAATAAGATAACGATTACTGAAGAAACTCTGCAATCTCCAATCATTGCCGTGACAGTACCTGGACGGGTTTATGACAAGTAGATGTCCTCATTTGAGGAAATGAAGTGCAAGTCTTTTTCTAATGAGCCCCAATTGACAAGTCTTCCCATCAAGAACAATGGATGATGAACTAAAATGGGCAATTTTGTAAGATTTGTGCCAAGTATTATGTCCCTGTTCATTCATAAAGAATGTTTAAACAGAGTTGATTCAGCTAATTGTCTACACTAGTGAGTAATGGGATTGTTAGTATGTGGAAGATAAATACTGTTAATTATGTTAGCACAACTCTTTAGACTTGAGTATTAAAAATGTTCTACTAGTTTATGACTAATACAGTGTATGAACGATTCTGCTGTGCAAGACATCAATTCAGAATGGTTTCTACCAATAGCAATGCAGCTCACTGAGCAAATATCAATAAAAATGGCTGGCAGAGGGACAGCGTCTCTGCATTTGACTTTGACAAAGTTGGCATTTTTCTTACTTTCTCGGGTATTACTGCACAACTCAATGAATATCAGATTAAAATCTCACCATAGCGGACTTTACCTTTAAAATAATAAACACTCATGTAATAATTTCAATGATTTTCTTTCGACATATATTCTATAGCCTGATATGTAAGGACAAATGCTCAATATATGTATATTTGTCTGTGGGAATGGATACCTGGTATCAGATTTGAGTCAGGAGAACACGGCCTGGTTTCGCTGTGGTTTCCTGAGCACTGATTTCCAGTGGGAAACAGAACATCACAATGGCGCACACGCAATTGGGCGCCCCTAGAGTCGCATTGGGACCATAGGGACCAGCTAGACCAGCTCTCTGCAAAAAGAAAAAAAAAACAAGACAGTAAATTACAAAGCAAGGTACTGTTTGTGTGGGACCTTGGATATATTTCAGTCATGCATGACTGCCTTCCAGGGCCTTCCATAACTGAATAGAGTAAGGCAATAGAATAAGGGTGGTTCGCGGGCCGCTTTAACGTCAACTCGGTTCCATGTGGGCCGGACCATTTTAGAAATAATATTTCAATTTTTTTAAATAAATGGATTAAAAGAACTTGATTAAAAGCCCTGAATAATCATTTTTTATAGATCTAAAACAATGTTTATTTTAGCTTTTTTTTTTTAAATATATTTTTAGATTTTACAAAATGATTTTTGAACTAAAAACACAAAAAAATGATAAAAAAAATACAATTATTTATTTAAAAGGGGGAAAATGAGGAAATTTAATATACATCTATACTCTTCATTTTAATTTAATCCTAAAACAGAAAGTCAGCACTCATGATTTACTTTCCCGGGCCACACTAAATGATGCGGTGGGCCAGATGTGGCCCCCGGGCCGCCACTTTGACACATGTCCAATAGAATCATTGATAAACGTGTGTCTGTATTCTGGATGTTTGTATGTACCTGGACAGGCGTGAGTATTGCATAGTGCTTCCTCAGTGTGCAGCCCAAGGCAGATGTCTCCTCCGTGAGCAGGTGAGGGGTTGCTGCAAGTACGAGTCCTCGTATAATGTCCTCCCCCACATGTTACAGAGCACTTGGACCATGAAGACCAGCAGGACCAGCTTCCATCCACTAACATTAGACAAGACAAAGCTGACTTTTTAAAAGGAATCCAACTTGTTTTGCGTTATTCTTCTTAAAAATGATAAAGCTCTCCATGTTTCTATCTTGCCTTCACAATGGATTAGAATTCAGGCAGGAGGCGAGTTTGTGTTTCCACAAATCAAAACAATAAAACAAAAGGAGCTGTCAAATCCTTTTTGTTCAGGAATGCAAACTCATGTCTGATTCATGTCACTTTTCAAAAGATGTTGCTCTCATCTTATTTTTGAAAAAAAAAGAAGGTATTGTATTGAGTTTTTGTGTGCGTATATATTTTGAAAGGATAGTGACTTGAGGCATCCCTTTATTTAAATAGCCATTTTCTTCCATTTCAAATTGAGGTAAATGAACCATGTTACTGTTCCATTGAGTCACCATAAGTGGCAAATACTGGTAGCAATAGGAGTTCTTTTATTTAAGTGTTATTTTATACAATGGCCAATAGATGTTCTATTGTTCAATCCAATATGTGAAGAAGAAAAATGAAACTTAAAGTCTAAAATAATGAATGAATTTATTCAAGCCAAACTATAATTTACTTGTCAATCCACCCTACCATTTTTAGCAATTTGGACTGACTGAACATTGAAGGCCAAAGAAATATAATGTGTTCTACAGATATATATATATATATATATACAACACAGAAACCACCTTAAAAATTAAGAAGCCAATTGTATTGACAAAAAAGTTTGTTATTTTCTGTTATTTAGTTATTAGTAGCAGATACGAGTAAATTTAACTAATTACTAATTTTATTTTGGGACAAGTCTAACATCTAACCAATACTTTTCTTCTGTATTACCACAAATAATGTATTTACAAATACAAAACCATGATTTAAATACAATTTTCACATTTAGGGAAGATATCTGCCAGGACTTTATACAACATAAAGATGTTTTTATACCTGGCTTCATAAAAAAAATAAAAAAAAAATACCTTCTTGTAGTTCAACATATTTGATATGTCCCAACCAATGTTGATTAATATGCTAACTCATATACAGTTGCAAAAATATCAACTTTTTCTTAACATAAAAACATCATTTATTAAGTAATACTTGTATTCAATCCCAATGGAATTTGTTAGTCTAATGGAATGTGGGGAAAAAAACATTACAAACTGCCCAAATGCCTCACAAATAAACAACACGAGAGGAGTGAATTACGAGTAAATATCGTTTACCAATCAGAAAGCAAATTCCCTTTTGACAGGCACCTGGGTATCTATTCTAAAGACTTGCTGATGCTTGGCACCTCGTTGCAGGTAATTGAAGATGCTGTTGCTTTTTTGTCATCTCTGCGGTAATTTCTCTATTTCAAAATGACGCCCTAGTCGATTTTTGTCCCTCCAAGACGGATTGTCTCATCTCAAGTAAAGTTCTGGGAAAAACACTGATTCATTTGTTTTTAAAGCAGACGGATGGTTGGCATGACACCTGTTTTTCCTCCTTCAAAGTGTTGAATTATAAAGAATGGGCTTAGACATCACAGCTGGTCTGACGCTGCATCTGCTCGCTTATCTAAAATCATATCGGACTATTTAAAGAAACATTTAGTATTCATTGCTGCTCATACCCGAGAGCACCACAAAAATCGCTGTATATTATGATTACTCAACATTTTCACGATATGTACTGTTTACATTAGCGAGAATTGGAATATTTCAGCACGAATGCGAGAATTGCCAAGCAGTCAACCAGGACTGAATTAACGGTCTGTAAAAATAGCATTGATGGGCGTTCATGCACGTCTTTTTTGCTTACTTCCAGCATAGCAATATTTAGCAAGACAGATTGGGGGTACGCAAATCAAGCTATTAGCTGCATATCTTAGTTTTTCCTCTCAAGTGGGGTTTAGATTAATAAACATCAACTACACCATATCATATGCCAGTCTTGCCCTGGAGACATGTGAAATAGCAGAGTATTTCAATTAGGAAGGTCAATTTCTTCATCAAAAAAGTATTTTCTTCATTAAAATGCATGGTTTTGTTGTATTGAAAATGCTCGATTGAAGGGCTTTTCACAATCGAACAAAGTCTGCCACAGCATCAGCATAATGTATTTTCTATGTAATTACATAGTGAAGCACCTCAGGGATAGCTCCTGTGATTCCTTGGTATAAATGAGAGTTTTCATCCCAGCTTTAACCCACGTCTGATTTTTTTTTTTTTGCAGTTTTGAAGATTTGCAAGTCATTTGGTGCTGCAATACTTGATCTGTTACTCAAGGGAAAAAGGCAGCATAGTTTGGATCTGGTGAAGTGTGGATTCATCTGCGTAGGATAGCAAATGAGGGGAAGTAATTGCTTCCCATGGAGAGAATTTACAATCCTATGCAAAAGTCTGCCTTTTTTTCTTCTTTTTAATGACTCAGTTTGAAATGGTACAATAACAATTAGGAAGATACACTTGAGGATTATGTAAAACTGATTTTACCTGAATTTTATAGCGCTTTTATCGTGTCTACTTTCTCTATATGCAGCTTGCACTAAGAAGTAGCCAAATTAACATTTCAGAAGTGATTGCTCACTATTGGCTGAGTATTGTGTTGAAGACCACGATGGAGATAGACGAGCACATTGTCCACTCTAAACAAAAATATTATACCCAATTTTTTCTCTTAAGTGTTTCTAGAATCCGAACCAACGTACTGAAGACCATGTTTTGTTTCTGAGTTTGTGGAAGGGTTGGAAAGCTTTTCTCCCTCAAACAGTGTATCAGGGCCACTAAAACTAGACAGGACTATTAGCTCAGTAGTCAACACGCTTAACTATCCCAATTAATTTGACAAAACTTTCCTAGTTTTAAAATCAGAGTCCAGTAGTCAATGCATTTTTCCTAGTTTTAAAATCAGAGTCCAGTAGTCAATGCATTTTTCCTAGTTTTAAAATCAGAGTCCAGTAGTTAATGCATTTTTTCCTAGTTTTAAAATCAGAGTCCAGTAGTTAATGCATTTTTTCCTAGTTTTAAAATCAGAGTACATTAGTTAATGCATTTTTTGCTAGTTTTAAAATCAGAGTCCAGTAGTTAATGCATTTTTTTTCTAGGTTTAAAACCACAGTCCAGTAGTTAATGCATTTTTTGCTAGTTTTAAAATCAGAGTCCAGTAGTTAATGCATTTTTTTTTCTAGTTTTAAAATCAGAGTCCAGTAGTTAATGCATTTTTTGCTAGTTTTAAAATCAGAGTCCAGTAGTTAATGCATTTTTTCCTAGTTTTAAAATCAGAGTCCATTAGTTAATGCATTTTTTCCTAGTTCTAAAATCAGAGTCCAGTAGTTAATGCATTTTTTTTCTAGTTTTAAAATCAGAGTCCAGTAGTTAAGCCAATTTTGGCTAGTTTTAAAATCAGAGTCGGGTAGTTATACTTTTTTTTTTAAATAGTGTATATTTGGTGAACCTTTATAGTAATGCCGTACCTGGACAAGGGGTAGTGTTACACTCCTGGTATTCTTGTGCAGCCCCCTGGCAGGTCTGACCTCCATACTTTGGCTCTGGGTTGCTGCAAGCCCTTTTTCTGCTACGGATGCCACGGCTGCAGTCTCTGCTGCACTGGGTCCAGGAAGACCATGAGGCCCATCCACCATTCACGGTGCGTCCAGAGACCTTCCCCAGATGAAGAACTTCACCTAAAACAGAGAAAACGGCGGTCTGTTTAAACCAAAAATCCTGTACATTTGAAACTATTTTTCACAAACCCTTTTGACAGTAATAGCGGTATAAAAAATGATAAAGTAGAAGCAGCTGTACAAATGCAGTGCATCACAGTATCTGTACAGGCCTAATTGTTATTTTCTGAAGATGGATTTAGCAATAGAATTGCAGCATCAGTTTTCATCAAATAAACTCAGTTTTCATCAGTGGTGTTCCCACGTGGAGAAAAAAAAATCAATGAATCCAAAATTGTAAGTAGTTTGTATTAAAGCATAATCACCACATGCATTAATCAGCACGTTGGAAACATTACTTAGCACTATGGGAATGATTTGAGTGAATGATAATCAGCTGCAATGTAATGACAATGACTGTCCAGGTCATCATCAGATGAGTCATTCCTTCAACTTTTGGCCACATTACCTTCTGCAGATGATATAATGGCACTTTAGCACTCAAGGCTGTCACTCTTCCCTGTCATCATCTATCATTTTTTTTAGGCCTTTCATCTTTTGCCCCTGCTCTCTTTCTGTCCATTTTTGTCATTTTCAACTACCTCCCTCAGTCCTTACCATTATTGCCGTTAGTTTTTTTCAGCCGTTTTGCTGCTTTGTATGCTCAGTGAGATGAAGTGTTTTCCTCGCACTAGTCCTCAACTTCTTCATAAAAACGGCCAACCTTGGCATTTAACATCCTCATCATCTCACAAGCTGGTGTGAGCTCTGACAGCAACCTTTGAGGCGTGTGCTCTTAAAGGATTCTAACTGGGCCGAGGAATGAACTGACCTGGCTGCAGCTGTGACCTGATATTCTTCATTCAGACTTTGGTAAAGCCCAGCCATTGACTGGCTGCTTGTTTTCATTATGTAGGTTAGCTTCATCATGTTTCATCTCATTTATGCATAAAAGCAACTTCTTATTTTCTTTGAGACATGCAAATATGAAACTCTATGAACATTAACATATCCAGTGACAAGGGAGTTCGGCTACAGTGTCATTTATAACCTCTTCCTGGTATAATCTGATCACTGGGGCATGATGTACTATTTTTCAATGCAATCTAACTACATCAAATACAAGTGCAGTATTCAAATGTTTAACTGAGACAAAAATGAAAAATGCAAATAAAAATGAAATGAGGAAAATTATCATGAAGCAGTAAAATACTCCCACAAAGCAAAATGCATTAATGTATGTTACTTGTGAATAGGTTTCGGGCCAATCAAAATCCCCAAAATGAGCTGCTTGGACATCAGACGAAGGCAGAATGAAGACAATACTGGTCTGCAGAAGATCCCCACTTTGTGGACTTCCTGTGTGTGGCTCCAATTTGTTAACTAGGTCTACAATGTCTTGTGTATCTTGTGTCTGTCTTGCAACTGCAACCAAGAAATTTCCCGAATACAGGATGAAATAAAGTTCTAAACTAAGCTAACCTGTCTTGTGGAACTATTTTGACTTTGTACAGAGGTAACCCACCAAAAAAGTTGGTGTTAAAACTTCCCTTTTTTTCACACAGGCATTGAAGTCACATGGTGTATATAATCTCCATACGCATCATTCTAAATCCATCTAAATAATTCTGTCTTCCAAAATTCCAAAACAGGAAAAATAAACTAGTACATGAATGCGTTGAAGGATGTAACGGCAAAATAAAAACTAAAACTGACGCATAGGTCAATTTTTATGACCATCAGGTTCCCATCCCATATGGAGTCCATCAAAGACATGTTCTGACATCAAGCATATCTAATCACAATGCCTACTTAGCAATTGCTTTCATATGTTGTCTTATACTTTTTTTTCATGTGGGTTTTTTGATTGTCTGGTACGAATTGCCTGATCTCGCCTTCTGACAAATGGTTGTGCCGACAACACATATTTTGGCTGTAAAGAATTTCCACAGTAAGTCAACGTTGACAACATTGGGGTATCTATAGGTGAGTGGAAATAACCTGAAAACAGATGCTCAAGGAAATAAATTTGAGGTATAAAGTAGAGGTATGCCTTTGAAAAGTGTAGGTTGAAGGGTTATTAATCCAGTTGAAAGGCATTGTGTAAAAGTCAGCATATATTTGTATGTCAGTAGGTTTGTAACTATATGTCTGGGGCAAAGTACAAACATACTGTAACTTCACCCTTGTAGATTGCTTGAGTTATACAGAAACAGTTAGTCCCAAAACTTTACAAAGCTACATTTATAACTTTAAATGCCTTTTAATGTTCTAAGACTTTGGATTGCCAGTTAAAATTAAATTTACTCTCCCAAATCATTTTTTTTTATTTTGGCAACCAGTTTATGTAGTCGACCTTTTGCCCAAAGTCGACTGGGATTGGCTCCAGCAGCCCCTAGCAAGGATAAGCGGTGTTAAAAATGAATAAATAAAACTCCTTAGTTACATTATGAATAGTAAATGTTATGTTATTTTCCACCTGTGCATCTCACAACCAAGTGTTTGTGCAGTGCAAGTTTTCCAACATAATCTAAACATAATGGCTTCTCAAGACACCCAATATTTCTGTAAAAATTGTATCAAAGTCATGTGCAAATATGTGAGTCACACATTTTGTCAGTTGACAGCAAAAGTGTTTTGCTTCATTTTGTCTCTCTACAGGTGTCCTCAAAATAGCTTCTTATTTTCAGTAGCAGAGTATCTAACTTCACAGCAGTTAAGAAAGGTGTAATGATGACGCAAATTGGAACTTAAAATGAAGACATGAAACACCATATGTCTAAATATTAACATATTTTTTTTCAAATCCAATAAACTGGAAAGCCTGCCAGCATTCTGCACGTTTAAATCCGCCCGTTGTAATAAGGCTTCTCAATGTGTTGACAATATAGAGTTCTAGTCAACAGAATGTACCAACTCAATCTCATTTTAAAGCACATTAAAAAGGTCCCTTTAGAGAAGACCTATGATAAAGAATTTAAAATAAACGGTGCACGCTCCAAGGCTCTTGATAAAAGTGAGTCAGGCGTATAAAACGAAGCCTGCTGGCTGAGCGGCCAGAGAAAACAAAGCAGAGACTATAATGATAGTGCAGCGGTTATCATCCGTCAGCACTGGCATGCTTCCACCAAGTCTGTGCAGGTGTAGAAAAGTAATCTGTTGCCCACAAGAGGGTCCCGGCCCTGATAGCACATCAGCTCAAGTGAAACGCATCAAGCCTGCTGACATCCCACACTTTCTCCAGGGGATACGATGAAGCCATCGCTCACCAAAGCCAGTCGACCACAGAATAAACTAAGCTTCCAAAGAGATAGCTGTGTTTTTTTTCCTCTCCTCCCTACCGTGTTGGCCTCTGTGAATACAATTGGGCAGCTAAACTATACGAGGTCTAATTCTAAGATATTAAGTCCAATGTTACTGCTGCTATGACTGTTGAGACTAGATTTTTTCCCCCCTTACTATTGATTGAACCAGACAAGCATATTAGTTTTTATAGTCATCATTTATACTCTAGGCTGGCCTGTGGTCACAAAGAATGACATATGACTAAAGGTTTTATTCGTTTATTGCCCACAAGGGCTTGATGTTGGAACAGTGAAGGATGATGTGAGAAAAATTTAAAATAAAAAAATAGTAATGTATTTGTTTTTATACATATACTAATCACAATGTTAAGATAATATAATATTGGCAGAGATAATAAGGCAATATTTGTGTTGTCGTTGTGAATATGGTTGTTGTTTAAGGCCAGATTTTTTTAAACTAATAATTCAGTGCAGAATCCTAAATTAAAAAATTACGTCAATCATTTTAACTATCAGACTCCCATTATTTTTTCTAGGAAACATATTGTAAAATATATTGATATACTGTACGATGAAAAACGGAATGACTGCACTTTTTGTTTGCATTTAGTCTCCACATAGAAGGTAGATAACCTGTTGTGAAAAAAATTGACATGGTAGAGGAAACAACAGACATTTTAGGACACACCAATGCAGCATGGCAACAAGGTGAACTGACATTTTGGAATATTTGTCCTAATTTGACAGTAAAAATAAAGATCATCTGCCAAGAAATGTGGTATTTCGATAAATTAATGTAAAATGGTTAACATACTTTGGTGCGTCCCTCATGATTTATACCGTTACAAAACTATCTAAAATATGTGGGTAAAATCAATGATATAAGAGTCAAATCTTTATCTCCCCACTTCAATTCTTGAGGTCAGACTCAACAGTAGGGTTATTCTTTCATCCATTTATTTTATGAACTGCTTGGGGGTTATGATTGGCTTGGAGTCTATCCTAGCTAACTACAGAGACCACATGGGGGACACCCTGAATTGGTGGCCAGCCAGAGGCAGTGCAATTGAAGACAACAACCATTCACCTACACACTTTTACCCAGGGGCCATGTAGAGTATTCAACCAGGGTATCCTACATCTTTTTGAAATGTGTGAGCAAACCAGAGCACTCACAGAAAACCCATGGGGAGAATATGTCTACTCCAAACAGTGTTGACCGACCTTAGCTCCAATCCTCAACCCCAAAACTGTGAGGCCATCAGACTAACCACTCGGCTGCCACTACGCCTTAGACTAGTCGCCAGTCAGCCATAGGGCACACATAGACCGACCACCATTCACACTCAATCATACCACCACCAGCGGCAATCGTGTGCACTCTTGCCCGCACCAAAGTCGAAGCAAGTGAACCCCTACACCATCAGAGGGCTGAGTCTCGATATTAAAAAATAGAATCTTTGATGATCACCAGGAGCATAATCAAATAGACCAACATCATAATCAAATGGAAACAAATTGACTGCTCAACAATACAGGAGAGGGCCGCCCCCAAAATCTCAGACCAAGCAAGAAGAGTAATAATGTGAGGAGCACAGATAGACTAAAGGCAGCCCTAGAGGGGTTACGGAATCTGGAGCAGACGTTGCACTCTTTCTACAGAACCACAACAAGCCATAAACCCCATAGAGTAGGTTTTTAAAGCAAGAACAAAAACATCCATGTAACCCCTCAAAGAATACATTTTTGTGTGAAAAAAATTGTCATTTATTTTCATTTCATCAAACTGAGAACTTCATTGCCTTCCCCCCTTCGTCATGTCATCTCATCTTCTGAATCGCTTTATCCTTACTAGGGTCACGGGGGGCGCTGGAGCCTATCCCAGCTGACTTAGGGCCGGAGGCGGTGGAAACCCTGAATTGGTGGCCAGCCAATTGCAGAGCACAAGGAGACAAACAACCAATGACGCCCACACTCAACCCTGGGAGCAATTTAGAGTATCCAGTCAGCCTACCATGCATGTCCTTGGAACTTGGGAGAAAACCGGAGTACCTGGAGAAAACCCACGCAGGCCAGGGGAGAACATACAAACCCCACACAGGTGGACCGACCTGGATTTGAACCAACGCCCCCTACTGTGAACCAAACACGCTATCCACTGATCTGCCGGGCCTCCACCTACTTACATCATATCTTTTGCAATTGTATTTATTCATTTTAAACCATTTCAAGAGTTTGTGGGTGGAAAATCAAACTCATCATTTGACATTTTTCTGATGATAATTGCTTTAAATGCTTAAGGACAACTTAAATGAGAGTCTTATCAGGTGTATTAAAACTAATTTTCTTCATCTAGCTATAATTTCCCTTAAAGGACCATCATTCTGTCTTAAATACCTATAAAGTAAATGCAGTATGGCCAGATTCATACAATTAATTGTTTACAACAAATTGAATATGAAGTCACTTTTCTTGATAGAACGAAATGTCACGTATTTTTGCATGTAATTTTGATGATCTAACATAAGAGTTTCCTAATGTAATACTTCAACAATGTATTAAAGAAGAAAAAAATGCCTTTTTTTAAACTTTACATCATATAACTTTCTGAAATGTGCATAATTGAATGAAATTCAATTAAATATGATGTCTTATGGTGGAAAACAACTATATCAGGGTAAGAAGCATTAGAAAAAGGCATTGCAGAGTGAAAAAGGCATTGCATAGTGTAGAAGCACATCCATAACAGCCAAGATGAAGAGCTAGACAGTTTCTTAAACAAGATGAGAGATTAGTGAAGCAGACAGACTGTGGTAAAAAAAAAAGAAAGCTTGTAATGAATCGATTTTAAATGAGAAACACAAACGGAGGCCATAAACTTGAAACACTACTGACCGAGAATGAAATTGCCTCATAAACATCTATTTTCATTTGCATGCGAGCTTGTATAATTTATTTCCTAAGCATATTTGAGGAAAAAAAATCTTGATTTCCCTGAGGTTCTACTTTGTGCTACATTACTAGATGTGAATAGTAACATTCCGAAAGCGATTGACACCTGATTGTATTTCTGTGTAACATTTTGACATTCTATTCAACTCATTATACTTTCATAATGACACTAAAAGCATTCAATTCAATTCAACTATGTAGGTAAACCCAAACATAATTGTTGATTACAAAACTAATATACATTCCCAAAATTATTCATGCATTTTGCATGTGTATATACATTATTATTAACCAATTCCATGGTTGGAAGGACACTATGAAGGTTATATAAAGTGAAATATCCTGTGATTAAGTGACTAATATCTGACAAAAAAATCTAATGTCTCAATTAGGAAGTCCTTAGTCTAATCAAGCTTCTTAATCTCATTAAAATTCTCTTATTAAAAAAAATTAAAAAAAACGAAAACAACTGAAGTGATTTGCCCATAGGCCAAATTCAACTCGAGTGGGATTCATGCTGCTCTCCATTTTATATAATTGTAAAGTATGCAATTGATGCAACATGGTTTCATACATGGGGCTACTACATACACACCCTTTGATGCCCTCTTGTTAATGAGGAACGAGGCAAGAATGTATTAAAAACTCCTTGTACGTCTGTGAAACATCTTTCAAAAGTGACAGCCCTTATACCACGTTTCCCGCTGGTATATCTTGTTAACCACAAATGTGCCTTTGAATATAAACTCCAACAATTTGTAACTGTGACAACATTGCAGAAGACGGAAAGAAGAGAAAATGTTGTCTATACTATATATGACATTTAAAGGACCACCACACAAACTAACGTGGAAGATGCCTTTATCCTCACTCCACTTTATTCCCCTACCAAAACAACAAACTGATTTTGTAGTTAAATGTGATGTTTTACGACTTATATTAATCCTTGCGTTTAACAAGATGGCAATTAGCCGCCTTTTTAAACTATTTATGACGACGAGTTTGATGGGAATTGCTTTGATGATGTTCATAGACTGTAGGTTTTCATGCTGAATATTTAAAAAAAAGCAGGAAGCATTTCATGGAAGCTTAAATATTACACCTATTACAATAAGTAGAAATGGTAGAAAGTATGGAAAGTTGGTTCTAGTCCACTCTTTTGTGTTAAGTTTCCTCCCTATTCAACCATTTATTGTTTGTTTGAATTAAAAAAAGCTATTTTCTTAATCTCGGTCTGTAGTTTATCCCACAATGTAAGGAAACGATTCTAAATTCCGCTTTTTCATCAATTGATTGATTGAGAGACACTAAACAACCACGAGAAAATGCAATTTCTGGCTTTTATGTTGGTTGAGTGGATTTTACTTCACTACCTGCTGATTTTGGGACAATTCCAGGTTACCCCAAATTGTTCATGGGACATTTTCGGTTAAATTTTAGTTTTTTCTGTTGATTTGGGAGTAATTCTGTGTTGTCCTGTGTTTTTTTAATTTAAATTATGACCACCCATAGACATTTTTGTTTGTGACTTTTTGTGGGTCAAGACTTTAAAGTCAACAGTGAATTTATTAGCATTCACCAGTGATAATGCAAATTAAGTGTGTAAATTTGGATGTGTCAAAACTGACTTGTTTTTTTTGGGAAGGGGAACAAAAACGAGAATTTTTGGAGGAAGCGTGAACTTTTGGTAAATATTCAAGTCTAGTAGTAAGTCAAGTATCCGAGCGGAACTTGAGAAATATGGTGTCAATGAATCCAGTAATGCAATAAAAACAGGGTTTGTGATATTAGTCTGTGTCTAATCTAATATGGACCATATACCGGAAAAGGGGGCAATAGTTGGAAGCACAGAATTAGTATGCAAAAACATTAATTAGTCAATCCTAACCTCTAATTGATTCATGAAGAAGTACTAAGCCTCAATGCTTTAGTCCATACTGTGTATCTTGGCAATGATTGATTTAGTCATAATCTAAAGATTGGCTTTTGGATTGAAAGTTAATTAACATGTCTGAAGCTCTGGTCAGTTGATAAATGACAGAAGCTGAAATGACTTTTTCCTTAGCAGAGATGGGAAAAAAGTTTGAAAGCCATGAGAACGTTTGAGTGAACAAAGAAAGATTACGGAGGAAGACAACAATGGTTTCTCACCATCAGAGGAGCAGCCGGTCGAGCCGTCACTGGAGCAGTAGCGCATCTCAATCCTCTGCCTTCCTACCTCTAGGAGGCTAGCATCCGGGATACGAGCCTTGCACGTGTAACGGAAACGCTGCTCGTAGTGCCCCCCATTGTCGGAAATGTTAACTGGAGTCCACGGGGTCCAGGGAGTGGTTTTCTTCAGATCAGGGCAAGGATGGGAATTACATGACTGGTACTCCTACAACAAAGAATACAAACGCTTCAATATGAGTAGAAAAAAAAAAAAACATTTACAACCAGAATATAATCATCACCCATTTAAGTGACAATTAAGCATGAAAAGTTCCGACAGAACCTATTAGCGTGCTTCTTGAGCTCAATAAAACACCAGCCAAAGCTCCTAAAATTTTCAACAGTGACAAATGTGATACGAAATATCTTATTTGATGTCATATAAATAAATGGAGCTTTTAAATATTTCATTGCCATTCATCTTTTAATTCCGTTAAGTTTATGTCAGTGATGTAGCAGTCCCCCTCGCTATAATATCCACTTGGTTGGGTCGGGGGGGCCAGTCGAGGATACATTCTATTTAGGCAGTCACACTGAGCATAGCGAGACGCAAACAAAGTAGGCAGAAAAGGTCAGTGATGAAGTGGAGAGGAAAGGTGGGCTGCAAGAAGAAGCGAGGGATACAAGACAAGGATGTGAACCATGAGGTGGAAATAAAGCACTTTCTCCCATCTGCAACTAGCAATAAATATGAAAAACACATCACTGTGTCACCCACCCAATGTGAGTCACAGTCAGAAGACTTGTGAGAATATATAGCCCTAAATTTCTTCCACTTCCATTAAGGCAAGTGGTCAGAAAATAACATTTGTGGTGCTATATATATGATGATAACTATAGGGAGGAAATAATCGAATCAGTTCCATGCCTTCGCAAGTGAAAGACTGATTTTTTGCCCTTGCAAACTTGTTTAGAAATGCGGAATATACCTTGAGTGACTGCCAGACCTTGAAAAATAAGATAAGAGTGCAGCAGATAGAGGTGTGACAGGTGACAACATGATGCAAACCTCCACAATTAAATAGGATAGAGGCTGTGTTATAAAAAGTGTTTACTACCTGCATCTGCACCACATCATACCATAATATGAAGTATTGTTAGTATTTTGGTTACAAAAAAATCCCTTTTGACAGTGTTGAATAAAACTGTGAAGATGATTAATACTAAAGTCGATTTTCTCTTGATTTCTCATGACTATCATCTAGGAATCCTAATCTTTGTATTCTAAATTAGATTATTTTCTGGCTTGGTGAAAGTCTACGAGCATTTCGAAGACATAGTAGGCTTTTCTTTGCAATTAAATAGAAGCACCAACATTGAGGGTGCATATAAGAGAATGAAATTAAGAATATCCTTCAAATTGTATTGACATATACTGATACTAAGGGGGTTGTGAAAAAGATGTACGTTCATTCCAATATGATAGGGAGTGTTCATTTAAAAATATTTTTTTTCAGGTGCTCTGTGCGGAGTTGCAATGTTATGGCAGACATGTAATTTTATTTCCATAAGCACCTGTGGTGTCTATTATTTGGAAGTTCTACTTAAAGTCGGAAATTGCCAATTGGCTATTGCCATCCATTACAAATGGCATACATTCAAAACAAAGCTTGTTTACTCCCAAAACTGTTTGCAAGTGAATGTCTTTTTTTATGAAAAATTGCGTCTGAATGCAAGAAGTTCAAATCCTTCAAATTATTTTATGGAAAATACTTCAATTTGTGAGTATGGATATAGACAAATGTATTATTTGACATTAAAAAGTTCTTTTGAACTAACCTGGCGCATGCATGATGTGTACTATTCAGGAAAAAATAGTGTTTTTTTGTTTTTTTTAATTTTGCTAAGAGTGTGGAATTGTATTATGGCAAATATATGGTATAATAGTGAAAAAAATATATGGAAATCACCAGAATTTAATTTTTTTGTTATTCTTGCATGGATTCTATGAATAGGGCAGGGTAGAAAATACATTCTTCTTTTGAGGGGCACAAAGGCTGCTTTAATTATGGCACTGTAATTATAAAATAGCAGCTTGGCTTGTATTTATGAAAATATAGGTAATTAGCACAAGGTTGTTGTCATAATCAAAGTCTGTTCTGCATTCTAAATCACAATATTTGACAGTTCATAATCCCTCTCCTAAATCCCATTCCTTGATTTCCCAATTGTATGAGTCTTGTTTTTCTGTTCACATCTTAATTCTAATCTTCACACTTGTCTTCAGTCTTCAGAGGACAGATAAAAGAAAAAAAAGCCAATGGTGGGATTGAGATTCTGTTAGTGCCCATGATGAACGAGTATGTCTCATTCACTGCACTTCCTCTTTCCATCCATTGCTGTAATCACCATTCCACCTTAATATTTAACATCATTCCACGCTCGGGGCCAACGCCTCTGCTCATCAGAAACAACAACACGCAGACACAACCGTCCATGTCTTTCTGGTAGTTAAAGCAACCAGAAAAGGCCAAGGTTTAGACAAAAGACAGATACATTTAAGAGATATGTGGGTTTTGTGGGCTGTTAATGGTTGGCAAACACTAAATAATAAATGAAACATGTCTGGTAAGCTCTCAGCTCTCCCAAATGATTCATGTCAATCAAGAAGTCTAAGGAGCTCATTAGAGGGCTTAGAATTAAACCTTATTCATGGCTGAAAAGATTTGACTCCTGCCTGTAGTATATAGTTTATAGAGGGATATTCCAAAATACCATATGAAGTTGTAACACTGACTGAATCCAGATTAAAATGGCTAAACAAAATAGGAAATGCCTTTGAAAGGATACTGGAGATTTCCCTGTATTACTCTAGAATTTTTGTTGTTGGGGGTTGTCAGGCTGAATGCTGAATTTGACAAGCTAGAGTCATTTACCGAAAATGATGTAAGCAATGGCAGGATTTTTCACGTGCTGCAACCTAATCCGTTTTGTTTCACTGCTGTGACAACCTGCATTTAGGTTGATATTTTACAAGAAATGGAATGGTTTTTATGATGAAAATTGTTAATACATGTTGGATAAGACATTG
Source organism: Stigmatopora nigra (assembly GCF_051989575.1). Lineage (NCBI taxonomy): Eukaryota > Metazoa > Chordata > Actinopteri > Syngnathiformes > Syngnathidae > Stigmatopora > Stigmatopora nigra. The sequence goes on along the minus strand of NC_135523.1, from coordinate 7,903,255 downwards.
TTCCAATACAAAGTGCCAATATAAGCCTATTTTATTCCATCAAACCAAGCAGTGAGCTGAATTGATTGAACGCATACAAATGGACCTACTGTTGTTTTATTCAAAATGTTTTACTTCAGATTTTTTTGACCAAGTGGCTAATTACATGTTACCAATGAAAATTGTTTAACAATGACAAGGAAACCGAAACAAGGTGTGGCCAAAAGTAAACTTGTAAAAAGGCAACAAGACAATTTTGTATTCCAACTCCCTTAAATAACTTCAATGAATCATGACTACTGCTTTCCATGCAGTCATATGCTTTTTGCTGGAATCCTTACCTCTAAATACTTCATTGGTTTCAACTATGCAGAAGCAGACATTACAAAAATGATTCTTATTGTACAATTTCAATATATTTAGATCAGCGAGTCCTTATGATAATCTACTTCTGAATGTTTTTTGACACATTTAATTAGTGTGTAAAAACTTGTGATAATAGTGTGGTTGTGTATTTCAATTGTGCTCAGACTGGGGGAAGTGAATAATAACACGTCTCCCCTTTCAAACTTCCCACCATGATTACTCTAATTATACTTCTCATTGGTTGGCCTGTGTCGAAGGATGTACAGAACTACGTTATGCACACATTGGCTCCCTGACATTTAAGACACAAATCCAGATGAGAATTATTCGTGTGATTAATGCGCTTCACAGACTTTATCTAACCCCACTGTGTCCATAGCGACGGAGCAGTCCCCACTATCTCCCTATCAGTTTAATTAGCACTGTCGGCCATGGCACACTTGGTCAAACAGACTTTACTCTATGTGACTTAGTGATGGGGGGATGGCGTTGTCCAGTAGTTGAAAGTAAGTGGAATTTACTTGCTGTGGAGTTTGAATCATGTAAAAATAGCCAAAACAATTCTGCCTACACCTATGTGACTTAGAAGTTTGGTTTTAGGATGAACAGTTCAGCAGGAAAACATATTACGTACTATATTTTTAAGAATCTTTGTTCTCCAAGCAAATTCAAACGATACAGAAGAAGAAAGATTCAAGGCTGACATTACAAGCCTGTGCGTGTGAAGCTTCATATTGGAAGAAGTTTTTCCATCTCATCTAAAAGGGCCAAAAGATAATGCTTAGGGTGAACCTTTTCATAATTGTTACTGTAATTTAGTGCACCAGTCTCTTGTGGGGGGATTGTATATTGTTGCAAAGTCAGTCAAATGATAGAGGAAGTCTGAGGTGGTCTTAAAACCTGTGAAGTGGGCGTGCACATTGCTCATGAGACATTTTCTATTTAGGGGACAACCATGCTCAAAAATCACTTTGATGAGTTGCCATGATAGCATCCAGTGAAATAATAGGTGTATACATCCATATCCACATCCATAATCACATCCATATCCACATCCATATCCACATCCATATCCACACCCATATCCACATCCATATCCACATCCATATCCACATCCATATCCACATCTATATCTATATCTATCATCCATCCATCTTCTACTGCTTTATCCATTATCAGTTGTGGACAGAAAACAGAATCAAGTATTCCCACTTAATAAAATATTTTTCTAAACTGTGTTTTCCTAAGAAAATGAAGTTTGATTAACATCATCCATGTCTACTGATTTCAATTTAAGATGGTCTTTTGTCCATATAATTGAGTGCAGAATTGAACAGCTTACAGATGGGGGTAGATACAATAAAAACTAACTGAATTGCATCTATCAGCACTTCTATCTGGGGGCTGGAGGGGACCACTGGCGATAAATACTATAGGACAAGGGAAAAGGACATCCATCTATTCATTGCTAAAATAAAAGTGGTAGGGATTATGTGATCATCACATCAAAAAATAAACCAATTCATTTTCCTGCCTCACTTTTGCAATATCGCTTTGTTTGGAAAAAAAATAAACATAAGCGTTGTGTTTATCTTGTCAAATTACTCCTAACAAAATATAAGACAGATGTTTCCCCAGTGTAACCATGACAAAAGGTGGTTAAGTTCGATTTCTGTAGCCAGTGTGAGAAACCAAAGAGCAGATGGTGAGTACATTACATTCATGGATGAAAAATATATCCATTCATTCATTTGCTGAACCGCTTTACCCTTACTAGGGTTGCAGGGGGTGCTGGAGCCCATCAAAGATGACTTTGGGCCAAAAGCAGGGAACACCCTGAAACAGTGGCCAGCCGATCGCAAGACACAAATATATATATCTATAATTTTTTAAATAGCGCGACATACCTGACCACATCCAGGACAGTCGTTGCCATTCTCACAGGTTCTCCGCCTGGATTGGATGCCGCCGCCACAGGGCACATTGCAGCGTTCCCATGCCGACCAGGCTGACCAATAGACGTGAGGAGGACAGGGCAGATGTTCATTACAGTATCTGCCAAAAAAAAAGGAATGGATTGAGTGCATTAGATACAAGTCTAACACCAAGTCTGTTTGTAACATAAGAACCAAAAAAAAAACCCAAAAATTACTGACTAGGAACTAGGAAGTGAAACTATACTTACTGCGCTAAAGTGAGGCAGGTAATCACATTAGCCTTCAGTTTTAACTTTTTTACTCATTTGACACACGTTAAGATGAAAACGTGCACTCTTGCCGAATTAGATTTGATCTTTAAATTTCAATGTCATGTCTTTGCAAAGCATTCATTTTCTTATTAAAAAGAAGTAAATTAAATAACAAAATGAGCTTTTTCTTTTCTGAAGTAACACAATTATCAAGTAATTCTCAGAGAATGCATTTAGCCTTGCGTGGTAAATGAATCAATGTCTTTAAAAAAACCTTTAGCTTTGCTGAACTAGAAGCAGATATTGAAATGTCAAAGCAAAGATGCCTCACCATCAAACTAATACAAAAGTTTCATACCATAAGTCATAAATATCCAGAAAATCGACTACATTTAATGAAAACAACTTTTCATGCAAAAATAAGATGGCATATATTGAAGATATGGTAAAAACATGCTTCAAATACTGTATTGTACAACTACTAGTACTTCTACTTCTAATATAATTGTTGACGCGACTACTGTGTAATGTCCTGGAAACAAATCTTGAATTATAACATTTTACAGGCAACTATAATGGCACTTCAAGTCCTTAAATGACATTGTCAGAATTATACAAGCCATATTCCCAACTTTCCTACATACGATGCTAATGCTTTAATCACTGTTTTGTTGTGTTTTTGCCTCGACTTCCTTTTGAAGGGCGATAAAACAGCTTTCCGTGCATAAACAGGACCATTCCTATTGTACCATTCCCAAAACACACTGCTTTCCATTGAATATCGAAAGCAATCTTCTTGAAGATTCTTAATGGAGGAAATAATCCTTGCAGCGGTCGTCTTTTTTCCTATTTACTAATCTGCATGCTTCAACTGGGACTTGGAGTAGAAAAGTGTGAAGGAGAGCGACATCCAACATAGATTAGCAGGTTTTCACTTTACATAAACACATTTGAATCAACCCCTAAACTTTTCTTCACACCCAATAGAAAACAGCTTGAGCCGCTTTAAAACTTGAATTGTACTTGTCAAAAAAAACAAAAATGAAAAAAACAACTGTCCATCCATTAAATGCCTCTTTTACCTCTGGCACTTAAGAGTTACTCAGAAGAATGGCCAAAATGTTAATAAATGTGAGCATTTTACCTGCTGCATTAGTATGAACACTCAGGAAAAATGATGGCAAGCCTGTCTGCATCTCAAAAAATGTGAGTTGAAAGACAAATATTTTGCAGTCTGTGCGAGTTACAGCTGTCTAGAGTTGTTGTGTGGACTCTTAATGAAATGTCTACTTTTTCTTTTCGCTTCAGTACGTTGCCTTGCTGTGCAGCATATGCACAAAGACTGCATGAGCACACATTAACAGACAGTATACCACTGGCTCAAAGTGTTGTATACTCCGAATGGAAGGATGAAAATAAACCAATGGGACTTGAAACAAGCACAGAGGTGGGCGGCAGAACCTGCCTTTGGCCTTCCACTGTCTTTGTTAGGTCATGTGATACCAAGCTCGTCAGTCACAGTGTGTGTCTCGCTCAAGGCTATTCGTGGAATCGAAGAGGCCAGGTTGTAGGTGAGTGAAGAGTAAACATATGTTATTAAAAGTATACATTTTGGAACAGCCTAATAATGTTCTTAAATGTCCAAAATTCAATGTATGAATAATGTTGTTTTTGTATCGCTTTTACCCATATTATTTACTTGATTGTGTGTCCATCTTGTATGATCATTCAATTGTGTGCTAGATACTATACTTACTCGCAAAAAAGCGTAAAAATTGCCTTAAAATCATTTAATTTTACAATTTTTCGCTTATAAGCTGCGCCCTGATTCACAATTTTTACCTCCATGTTCATGGTTTTGATAAGGAGTAGAAATGTGTTACTTTGAAGGCAAAATCTTAAGAAAAATCATTACAAATTAATTAATCCTGTAACAATTGTTTTCAACTGCAAAACAGAAAATAACCAATAAATAGTAAATGTTACGTTTGTGAGATAGTCTAAATATATATAGTAATGTTAATATTTCCCTAATATGACAATATCAAAAAAAAGCATGCTAAATACTACTTTTGAATTTTATTATCATTATTTTACAGTCTGCAATTAGTTGCAATTAACCTTGAAGTTTCTTTTAACTGCTCATTAACTCAGTACTCGTTCGCTCTCAGTGTTAGCAATGCGTTAAAGTATTGTTATTTGACTATGGCATTACAATTAAAATTGTACAAAATACAGTATTTTCAAGTGTATACCTTGCACGTTTTTCATAGTTTGCAACTACCTAATTGGCTCGGAGACAAGACGACCCCGATTATAAGACGACCCATTCTTTTTCAAGACTCAAGTTTGACTTTATGACCACCAAATTAAGACAAGAAATAATTATTTCTGAATTAATCACAGTTCATGGCCCACAATTAATAGAGCAAGTAACCAACGTCCACGGCTAACTTTTATATAAAGACAAATACCAATCAACATACCTCTCCTCGCGGTTCTGACCCACACACACTCGGCCACCGTGGCGAGGGGTCGGGTTGCTACAGGAGCGCTGACGAACCTGGAAGCCAATACCACAGCTGGTACTGCACGGAGACCAAGAAGTCCAAGGAGTCCAAGCTCCGTTTCTATGGAGACATACGGAGAAAGATGGACAATTAGTTAAGAGATGTTTATGCAATACCCTTCCCACATTTTTATAGTAAGTTAGATTCAATTTCAACCAAAAATATATTGGAATTCATCAAACATCCAAGAGTGAAGCAGAATTACTACATTTTAACCTAAATTAAGTTTTTATGCCGACACACTGATCTATGCCTCTTTCAAATCTATTCACAAATGGGAGAATTATATAGTAAAGAGAAAATAAATATATTTTTGAATTGTCAGCAGGTCAAAACACTTGAAAACAAACACACACACACATTACACAAAAGTCAAATTGATGTGAACATTTCTGTATCAACGCACAAACAGTTTTTGAGATTTATACTTGAGTAAATGTATTGTAAGCAAAAATCACCTGGAACAGTTTGCAACCTCAACGCTGATCCCATGACACTTCTGACCACCACACTGTGGCATGGGGCTATCACACGCCCGTGTGCGACATAAACAGGAACCCAAGCTGCCACCATCATTGTGACTGCAAGCAGACCACACCGACCAAGCACCAAAACCTCCATCAACTGTCACATTACGGACCTGTTAACATAGAAATACAATTCAATTACAATTCAACTGAAACCACAATGCTCGTCCAAGGAAGTCCTTGGAAATGTGTTGCTTGCCAGGAATCCTTCAAATCTATGCACAAACAAGTACAAACCATCAGTGGCATCACCAATTAGGTGTTGGCAGGAAAATATGCTTCCCTCACAGGTGTGCGGAATATAAAAAAAGCCCTTAGAATTGGATTATAGTCTCAAATGCAAGGAATGGACAAAGAAATGAGTAAAAAGTATAATAGAATGAAGGAACAAATCTGAAAGGTGGCTTTATTAGAGGAAATACAAATGGCTCTGCTTTGAAGGGAAGCTGACATAAGCCATGTTGACACCACTTCCACATGCACATACAATTTTTACTAAAATATGGATGCTCACTGGTGCTTCTGAATAATTCTATTTGCTTGTCTCTTGGCGAAAAACGATAAATAACACTGCAAAAAACATGCCTTGCCTCTTCACAGCCTAGAAGTTCAAGACTTCTTACTAGTAACAGTTAATTAAAATATCTACACGTTAATACACAGCATTATCAGGACCTCTGGATTTGCATATACCGAGCATTTGCTGATATTAAAATGTAGAATAAGCACCTGGGTTCAAAATGCAAAGCTTGTCAGAGTATTTAATTACATTAGTGTTATCATTTTTAATCTGACTGCAAATATAAGTAACGCATTTTTGGCTCATGTAACAAATTTGTTTGCGGTATACCATACAAATCTTAAATACACATAATATCGAATTTATCCTATTTGGTTTGAGCATATGTGGCTGTATATTAATCCAATTTTAGAATTAAGAGCAGCTGCATGTGCATACTGATTATTTTAACAATACTTGCGGAATAAACCTTCATTGAAGTGACTTATTTCCATGCTAAGGAATAAAAATGTGCCACAGGTTTTATGCATAATACTCTCATTTTCTATGCATGGGGGCCATGAGGAAGTGTATCAAGGGGCTGCCCGGCTGTTGTACAACTACCAGCTGGTTTGTTGGTTATAATAAACATGCCAGATTGTGTACATGATATTTGTTTTCTTGCCCCAAGACACACTTGAGAGGCTGAAAATCAGCAATGGAACAGGAACTACAATATCTCGAAGACTCCACAAATGTTAACATTGACACGCTGTATATTCTTTTTAAAGGGACTAGAGCTGACCTGAACAAATTTAGCTGATATAAAATATATCCCTAAATGTGTTGGTCAAATGGAGAAATATCTAGAAATAAAAAATGTCCCATGCAGCTCGGCTAAATCAAGTGAATTCAGAGCAACAAGAGTCTGAATATTAATTTTGGATTCCAGTGGAGATTTGATAATGACTTTTTCCAAACAGCAAAACAATAGTAGATATTTTGATGGATACTCACAGGGCACTTTGAAATGCTCTGCTCCCATTCACTCATTCTGGCACTTTCTTCTAGGGTAGTACACTTCTTCAACAGCAGATCCCAACCGCAGTAAGGGTCTCGAGCCCCAACACATGCTCTGGTGATGGCAAAAAAAAAAAAAAAAATTTAAAGACCTTGTGACCCCTTACAGTGACTTTCAAAGTGTGCCGAAACCATACAAAAATTGCAAATTTCACCACAAAGAACACAAATCTTGAGAAACGTCAACATTTACAGATTTAAAAGCTTCCACTTTTTTTCAGTTTTTTTCTATTAATGGCCCTAACTTAAAAGAAATGAATGCAAAATTTTCAAAACTGAATGTTTAAGGCTTCTAAAATGTCTTTTTAAAACAAAGTAACACAAGTAAAGGAAATATTTTTTGAAAAGAGTTTAAAAATGCGAGAATGGGTGTACGTGTAGGACTGAATAATGTTGCACAGCACGCCATACGGCATTTCCCCTGACAACAAAGAAACAGGATAAAAAGGCAATAAGACTAGCTGCACATCACAAATATACCACTTATTTCACAGTAAAACAGGCTTTTGTGAGCCTGAAAAAGCTGTTGTGATTCACTGAGAACTATACACAACTGTGTGGATGCCAATTAAGGACAAAGGTAGTAAAAACTAGATATCCATGGATGAATAACACTGCATGAAAGCTGATTTTTATTTTTTCAAAGTCTTAGCTAAGATGACCTACACCGCGATTTGGCCCTCACAGATGAGCCTCCTACAGAAGATGAACTCTCGGAGGAGTGCACATATGCTCTTTGGATGCTTTCCATGGAGACAAATGATGTTTGCTTGCACTTGTACTCACTCTCTGTTCTTGTGGTAGCTGCACCTCTTCAGGGGGATCTTGATGACTTGGTCTCGAACACCCACATAGAGTTCGCTTCGGCTGTGCAGGATCAGGAGACTGCGAATGGGTTGTCTCTTTCTGGTTGGAAACAATTCGATCTCTTCTAATAAGCAGCTTCCCGTGGACTGATTCAGAGGGGAGAGTACTTTTCGAATCGTGCCGTAATCTAGAGAGAGAAAGTTTTTTTTTTAGTCATCAAGAAAAATAATTGCTCTTAAATAGATAACCATTGACGACTAAGAGTGACATAGGTTTAATTTCCATACTGACAAGGCATGTACTCTTCTTCCAGAGTATTGGAACATTGGAATATTGGATAACTTTATCCATCCCAGTATTCGGGAAATTTCGTTTCCGCAGTAGCAAGAAGGTGAGGATACAGAAATAGGAAAGGCATTTTAGACATAAATAGATATTTAGTAAAAATAAAATAGTAGAAATTTAGTAGAATTAAGTAGAATTGAGTAGAATTGAGTAGAATTGAGTAGAATTGAGTAGAATTGAGTAGAATTGAGTAGAATTGAGTAGAAATCAGTAGAATTGAGTAGAATTGAGTAGAATTGAGTAGAATTGAGTAGAATTGAGTAGAATTAAATAGATGTTAAGTTTTTCCAAGGTGTCCTTAGAATGTAAGTTAAAAAGTTTGGTAAACAAGGTATCATATGTCTTTCGTAGTATCTATAGTGCTCTGAATAACTGATAAACATTGTTCCCATAATTGGGTGGAATAGGGTCGAGCACCCCCCGTGACGCTAGTGAGGATAAGCGGTTTGGAAAATGAATGACTGAAATTAAATAATCAATAAAGTAATCAAGTGTCACAATTAACCACAACAACCATTAGCTGTTATTGAATTTTACTTTTTTTTAGGATTACAAGTCAATTAATTAGTAATAAGAAAAAGTAAATTTAAAAAATAATTTTAGTCAAAATAATGGAGGTTCAAGATAAACAATACCCAAAACAATTTCTGGTAAAATTAAAGCAGAATTGCCTAAGAAAAACCTTATTTGCAGTTATTTTTATTAAACCAAGGTCGATAGAACAACCAGGTTGGCTACTAAAATTGAAGAAAAGAATGTTAATAAAGGCTTTTATGGAATCATAAAAACATTGAATCCAATTATCGTTTGAAAAAGAAAAGCGTTATGATCAAAGATCAAGACCAAACTATGCACACTTGAGTCACACAATATACCGTACGCAACAAAACACTTGAAACAGTATAATTGCTTTTAAAATCTGTTTAAACAAAAACAAAAATTGTGACAAGATGACACAAAAGTGCACAAAGTACTGCTTTGTGGAGGAGAATTCTTGTTAAGCACAATATGCACTCAACACACCCTTCTAAAATAAACAATATTTTCTTTAAGAAGTCAACTTATAATGGAAAGAGAGTACAAATACAATGCAAATAAAACCCCTACTTTCCAATGAAGCAAGCTTTGCTCCCCAGAGATGAAATTAAGAGTGTTTTTTTTTCTCCCAAAGGAAGCACTTGAAAAAACTATTTTTTTTTTTTAGACATTTACCCTTGGGTAAAGAGAAAAAAAGTAATTAGGTGCAGACCATATGAATTGACTTCATGGGGAAACTAATGGGGAGAATATCTACTTTAAATTATGAGTTTGAAGGTTTGGATCCATTTTTCATGTTCCTCATATGCTCTTATTTGGTACTACTCCATGATCCAAAATCAGTTTTTTTGCATTAATTTAATTTAGTAAAATATTATTAAAAGTCAACAGTCAACGAGGCTGTTTAAAGTTGAGTTTCCTAGATTTAATCTGTTAACCATACTACAGCACGTGCAACTAATTACTCCAGACCAGAGAACAGACACCTACTGAGTACATGTATCACGCAGATAACATTTCCACACTTAACTCAAGATGTCAAAGCATATTGTCAAACTATGGGGATCAAACAATGTGCTGATTGCTGATGATAACACAATGAGAGTTAAATTATGTGTGAGATCTCTTTATAATCATTAATGACGCACGGTTTCTCCCTTCCATTGTGTTCTTTTTTAATCTTGGCACAAAATACTTTCATGGTTGTTGCTGCAATACTATGTAGGATTGTAGTGCTGAAATGGAACAAGACTTTAGTATGCGGGACTTCATTTATAACAATGGGACAGTTAACAATGGACAACCCAAGCCAAGTGCTCATCTCATTTTCTGAAACGCTTTATCCTCACTAGGGTCGTGGGGGTGCTGGAGCTTATCCCAGCTGACTGCGGGCCGGAGGCGTGGCCAGCCGATTGCCAGGTACAACGAGACAAATGCTCACTCATACCTAGGGGCAATTTAGAGTGTCCAATCAGGCTACCAGGCATGTCTCTGGAATCTGGGAGGAGTACCGTGAGAAAACCCATACAGGCCTGGGGAGAACATGCAAACTCCACACAGGTCAACCGATCTAAATGTGAACCCAGGCCTCCCACTGTGAGGCTGACACGTTAACCACTCAGCCATCCGGGCCGCCAAGTCAATTGCTTGTCAATCAAAATCATTTGGGTGAATAAATCCAGGCCTTAACACAGAGAAGGATGCAATCATTTAAAATACACCAAAATGCAAAGTGGTGAACTTACCAGTGGCTAGATAGATGATATGAAAGAGCATGTCTTTGCCCTGCACCACATCCACTGCTACGTGGCTGAATCGAATGTTGTCCTCCATGAAGTAGGGCACGGTAACCACAGGTTGGACCACTTCGTGCATCAATAAGAACTTCTGGGCATCTTGCAAGTTTCTCTGCGTCAGGTTGACGTAGGAGCCCGAGTCAATGGTGCCGCACTGTGGAGTTAAGCATTATGGAAAATGGAAATTAGCCAAGCATGTTACTTTTGACAGATTGTCATTATGCTATGAGTTATTTATAAATGTGATTTGTTCCTACAGTTGAGTGTACCAATTAGTACATATTACGTATGACTAAGTAATTTCAACTGTAGAAAAAAAATGTATTCAGAAAAGGCAATTATTTTGAGTGTAAAAATGGAAAAAGATTTGAACGTACATTTAAATGTCTTTTTGTATAGTTTGCACCTGTATTGTTACCGTGAGCCGTTTTTACCGCTTGTAATGTTTCACATCTCTTGTGCGGAATTCATTTATTACAAATATCCATCAACATTATGGGATTTTTATATCGCTCCTGATGAAAATGTACGTGCATAGTGTACTTGATGTTATGGAGATATTTCTGGAAATTCCACTTGGATAGGCAGTCGTACAATGAAGTGTGCTTTCCTTCAGGCTTAACCCTACTTGGACACCGTTAACTGGATACGAACATAATGTGGCCATTAGTTCTAAACGAATAGCTACAGTAACAACACCACAGCCACTTTATTCGGATCAATTCCTGGCCTTGCATGGACTGACAGATGAGCATCATGGAGACTTTTGCAGTGATGGGCAATGGATCATCACCCTCACCACTTCAGCAGACGGGAAATGGGTGTCGTAAGGGACAGCAGAATGCCTTCGTATATGTCTGTCCCTGCTCTTATTATTTTTCTCCTAGCTGAGCAACACGGTATGAGCATGTTTTGTATTATAGTGTCTTATGACGGTGAAAATCGCCTGGAGAGATTGGCCTCTGAAATATGGGGATCTTTCTGATTACGTATCTACCATGATGACAAGGCACACGAATGATACCTTTGAGCGTATATACAGAGACGGATTTGTGAGTCTGTCTGTTCAGTACAGTTGAGGGACAGAACCATCATTTGACTGAGTGTGCCCATCTCACCTTTTGTCCTTTGCTAAGATTGCAAGAGCTGTTGAGTAATGGCACTGGGAAAAGTGATGTCTACACAAGGGCTTGGCTTTTCAGCAAGAGCGTGAACAATTTGAATAGCAGTGAAATTTGGGTAGAGGTATGAAAGTGGCTTTGAAATTGAAGTCATTCCATCGGTTTGAGATGATTTTCTCAAGTTTTGCATCTTGCAAAAATTGATCAATTCACTTCAGAGTTACTCAATATTTAATGGTGTATTGACATGGAAAAACAAACATCTTATGATCTGATTCTCTCACTTAATATATAAGATGTCAGACTGTTCAATGATTAATGAGTGTAATTTGGAGAAGTCAGCAGATAAATTTGATTTAACACTATGCCTTCACCTGTCTTTAGTGACCCTGACTGAACTTATGAATTTGCACAATAAATGAAACTACAACAAAAGACACATCACAATCAAGCTAATCTATCTGTACCAGAAGCAATTACCAAATGTTTTTTTACTGTTCTGCTAACAAAATGTTCATACGTGTACATGTTAAGATTAAATCATTGGAATGTTAAAAATGTATTTTCTTTACATTTAGATGTTTCACGACTTCAAATGACAATGTCATGTTAAAAAAAAAGGATTCAATATTTTAGAACATTTTCTAAAGTCCCATTCATCTTTCAATATATTCTAAACGTTGTCTTTCCAGTGAAATTAAGCCAAAAAAATTCATTTGAGGACAAGGTTAAAGCTTGAGATTTCATTTATGATATACCAGAGAGAGTATTTGGATTCCTCTGACAACTGATGAAAGTTCAGTATTCCAAAGAGAATGTCCCATACTGTGAGAAAATTAACAATACGGCTTGTGTCCTTTCCAAGTCCTCACCAATTGGTAGAGAAATGCTGTGTATTCCAACGGTAACATCATTATCTGTCAAACTAAAATTTAAAAAAGTATTACTGATTAACGGTAGACGGAGGACACTATAAATACATGCCATTTTGAATGAAACCGAAATCCCATTCAAGCACAGACGGAATTAGAGACTCAAAAACAAAATCCCGAGATCAACGTACAGTCAATAGACAGACGAGAGGATTTTCTCAGCAGATCAATAGGTTGTTAGGCTCCAACTCAATGATCAGAGTATGTGAGCTGACTATTGATTTCACAGACTCTTAATTATCTCTCCTGATATGTTCATGCAAAAAAAAAAGTTTGGTTTTAAAGACGTGTATAACTGAACGTGCACAAAGAGGAGTAATAAAATAGACAGACCATAAATTCTGCACTCATAAATCTAATTCCATAGCATTGACAAATTGATGAAGATGTCACTGAAACTGAGATAAACTACGTGTTGGTCCAGTGGCGAGTAGCAGCTTTTGTGGACACAATTGAGGGAGGACAGAGATAGAAATGTAGGAGAAACTTTTAAACGCTTCTCTCTGGGGTGTGGAATTTTTCCCAGTCTTGAGCAAAATGAAAATTGGGTTGCAAGAAGGGAAATGACTTTCAATCAAAGTAGTTTGTTTGCTTGAAAATGTGACTACACTGAGTGTCTTTCCAGGTCACGGAGTCCTTGAATGTAGTATTTTTTTTTATCATGGGACTGCTTCTCCTAGCAGGAAATGTGCAAAATGGAGCACATAGTGAGTAAGAAGAGGTTCTGATTGAGTAGCAGCAAGGCGTTGAAGAGATTTCAATCCTCAATGGAGAGTGGCGAGGATTATCTGTTAATCTCTACCCGCAAGAGCCACTTCTGCTAATAAAACATTCACCAAGCCCTCGGAATAATCAGTCACAAGGATAAAGTGCCTTAGTGCTGCTTGTGTAGAACACAGCCGGTTAATGGGAGTCCAGAAAGAAGCTGGGAAACATTTTTCATGAATGATGGTGCAAAATATGAAGCGCACCACTGCGTTTATAAAAGAGAGCATTACGTAGTAATACAGGTGTCAAACTCAAGGCACGTGGGCCATATTTGGCCAACAACACCATTTTGTGTGGCCAATTAAAGTAAATCTTGCGCATTGACTTCATGGTTTTAAAATCCAACAAGAATTTGGGTATTTAGTTAAAAATGTTTTGTGTTTATATTTTCTAAAAAAAAGTAGCACATTTGAATTGAAGTCAGAATGTTCAATACTTTTCCACTTAAAAAAAAAAAAGTCTGCAATCAAAACAAATGTCACCTTTTTGTCATTAATGTTTGATTGATTTTTAAACCAACAAAAACAATGACAATTGTTTTCATTTTAATTAATTTAAAAACAAGTTGTCCTTTTTTGTTTCTCAAGCTAAAAAGTATGAATTTAACTAAATAATAAGCAATAATTTCTAATGAGTCTCAGAAAAACCTGATAGCGAGGTCAACAATGTTAAAAATAATTTTCATTTACCCATTGATTATTAAACAAATTGTGGCATCCCTTGTTTATGGATCACAGAAAGATGGCGGCACTTAGTTTCTATGTACTTTAACATGGCATGTATGAATTTTAATTACCTGAAAGTCAGGGTTGGGGTTAGGAAAGGGTAGCCATGCTGAGCGGGAGTTTTCCTGGTACTTGAAGGGTCCGTTGAAGACTTGTGATATGGCACTAAGATTGAAGGCACACACAGCAGATGCAGCAATGCTATTTCTGAAAGGGAGGGATATAAAAGTATGGGAAGAAAGGGTGAAAGCGAAGAAAGATGGGATGAAAGATAGGAATACATATGTTAGAGCACACAAATCTCCAAACTTATTGATTTGTAACTCTTTGTTTAGTATTGCATTGTGCAAGAAATACACATTAAAAACAGATCCTATTCTAAGTGATGGCCAATATGACCTCGTAAATTCAAGAGGACACAATTAAACTGTTCGGCTGGTCTGATTAACTGTGCATATCTCGTTTGTGAATTACAGCTTTGAATTTTCAAGATGTCACTTATAACATGTCCAAATGCCGTTCCGCTACAGGGGAAGAAAAGATGAAGAGGACAGTTTTCATTCTACTTTCAAATTTCAATTTAAATCTCATGTGGCTGTTTAATAAAGTTTGAACCTGAAGAGAGATCATTTCTAGTACCTCTCAAAATATCATTTCTGGTTCATTCGCCTGACGATAGAGTGCACAACGTGGGATTAATTCCCATTAAGTGGTGATGTGGTTGTGACAGCTAATAGTTGTCTGTGAGTGACAACCAGTTTAAGGTGTAGTCTGCCTTTTACCCGGACTCAGGTGGGGTGGGCTCACAATGTGGTGAATTCGGCTTAAAATGGTCATTTAACCATGCATTAATTTCTTATGGGACAATACACGAGTCTTTAACAATTCCCGTCCTAAGCAAGAAGGAGTCCATTAAGATGTATACTATGATTGATAGGTTGATAGTCTAGAAGACACTTTTTCTGAGTTAGGTATGACAGCTGTTGTCACCTCAATATTGAGTGCTGAATAAAGAACTGTTAACTCTGCAACTTTAGAATATAATGAATTTTACTTTTTGTTAGCATATAAATTGTTAACTGTTTCTCAGCGTTCTTAGTGCGCTACAACTTTTTTTGTAAACTTTCAAGGTTTATTTTTATTGGATTTTCTGTTCCCATGTTTGATGTAGATACAATAATTAAAGCAGTAACTGGAATGACCAGGGAGGAAATGAAAAATCAACATCAGAATTTGTATCAAGGTCGTATTGAAAAATGTCATGGTGTTTAAAGAAAATCAATTCATCAGTGAATCTTGCATATATATTGCAAATGTATATATATTCTTGCAAAATTCAATGGGGTTAACCCAATTCTGAATTAATGGAGGTTCTTATTTTTTATTTCTTTAATATATATACGTATAATGTATTAATGTAACTTACACATTGGTCGTAAAGATGCCATAGAGCAGCTCTAGCTCAGGCAAGTAGAAAGTCCCCTGCAGCTCGTTGTAGTTAAAGGGAATTTCTCCCGGCCGGGAGCAGTTGAGCCGGGCCTTCATGAAGGTCGTCCAAGTATCCTCCAGGAGAAAGCGGCCGCCGATGTCATTCTTACACACACGGCCAGCACGGGAGAAGACGGTACGCCCGCAGTCGTGCTCCACCGCGTACTCCCGAAAGAAGAAGTAAGTGAAGTTTCCGATATCGTAGGATGACACGAAATTTGGTTCTGTGGGAGAAGTGAAGAAAAAGCTCTTAGAATAGATAAATGTTTTGGGTTCATTCACAGTGAGCATGATTTTACAACACACCTAAACAGCAGGTGATCAGGATTAATAACTACAGGCCATGTTATTAATGGCGTTGTATTCCAATAGGAAAACCCATTTTTCATTCTTAAAGGTTGAGATGAGAAATGGCCAGAAGAGGTGAGGCGTAATAGTTCTAACCCTGCCAGAAACACGGGACCCCAGCGACGCTGCCCCAGCAACAACGTTCATCTTTTATGTATGACATTATTAGATCTTAACCGCACACTTTATTCTGCTCGGCAGTGATTTAATTCATCTTTAAATGGAAGTGTAGTAGCACCTCCCTGCAACCTTATCCTCAGCACCTTGAGAGGGTGGAGCACTAGGGGAAAAAAATATCCTCACTATAAAATTAGTTATTAAGAAACTGTTTTCCCAAGGGTTTTACTATAGTAGAACATGGTGACTTTAATTTATTTTTTCCAATTTAGCTTGGATGTCAAATGCCTTCGACAAAAAAAAAAAAACTTGCCATGCAAACTTCTGCTTTGTCTGAAAACTTTCAAATAAGCTCTGAGGCTCCTTTTTAAGTACATTTCAAGTTCTTGCAAAAATGAAGGGTTTAGAGCGTTACCCTGCCAGTTAAATGATAGAAAAACATGACATTATTTTATACATGTGGTTAAAGTAAAAATAAAAAATTAACTCGACAGGCTCTGTCCACCGAGGCATTCATTGATTTACGGGAGTCTTCCATAAAAACACCACTTCTCAATGTATCATTAAGTGATTAAAAAAACATCAATGCTATGATAAAGTTGCACAGTTCATTTAAATTTAGATCCAACTTATGGATGGCCATTAAGTCCACCTGATCTATGTCTATATTATCACAAAAACAAAATATTAAAAATCCTTGCATTATGATAGAAGTCAATTTTATGGGTTAATGTCTCACACAAAATGAATTCAGTATTAGCCTCTATCAGGTAGGACACAAACTGTGTAAATATGCACCAGAAAGTCTTTCAACATTAACTATACAATGTTAAAGTACTCTTATTTTGGTTCAATTGTTAAATTATTGGAATACTTTTCCCCTTTTATAGAAAATAAAGTAACACTGGTCATAAAAAGGGTGTTAAAAAACTAAATTTGCGATTCAATTTCCATACACCACTTATCCTCACTCCAGGCTCCAGCACCTCCCGTGATCCTTGTTAGAATAAGTGTTATGGAAAATGAATGAATGCTTTTGTTGCTGATATATTTAGAATACTTTTTAAAAAGCGAGAATGTGAGGCTAACTCAAAAAGCACTGAACTCAGTTGTAATCTCTTCTATAGTTGTTATTCCATTAAATACAAATGCTTACCATTAAGCCACTTGGAGTTGTACTGGGCAGTACGAAGTGGTGGCAGGCCGCCCAGGCTGCGGTAGATGGCTGGGTCTCGCCCGGAGAAATCCATGGCCGTGGCAGCATAGAGCTCGCCATTGGAGGTGATGAGTGCAGTGGAGTTATGGAGAGGGTTGTAAGGACACCGAGCCATTCCACTTATCTGATCGTGAATCTCGGTCAAATTGGTCAGCTGAGGGGGAAAAGACAAAGGTGAGTGTATGGAATATAGTGGACAAACGGTTCTCACAGTGCAGATACCTTGCACAAACAAATTAAATCACAGTAATCCCTTGATTATCATGTCTTCACTTATTATGAATTCACTACTTCGTGATTTTTTTCCGCTATTAATGATTTTTTTTAAATTCATAAAAATATGAAAAGCCACACTGAACCGTGTATCCAGAAGGCAGAAAAGTTATAATAGGGGTGACCCTACTTTGCGATTTTTCGATTATCGCGGCCCTGTCTACTTGAACAGCGATATTCGAGGGAGTACTGTATTTGCATTTTTAATATGTGATCCAAGAGCTCATACAAAACCAAAGGAAATGTACTTCAAATGAGAAGCATTTCTCACGTTATGGATCAATGCAAAAAGCTGGCAGAAAAATATAGGGTAGCATATCAAAAGGGCAAAATTAAAATAAAAACTGCCAAGCATGACATGTTTTTTTTCTTTTCCCAGAATGCAAATGGAGCATTACATTATGGTGTGCACAGGACAGTTTAAGAAGGAAGACAAAAATTACGGGCTAACTTTGCAATTATTAACTGCATAAAAATAAACAAATCTAACAGCTGTCATGTTTTCATCGATATATTATACATCAAAAGATGCCAGCTAATTTCAAGGCTTCTTTAAAAGTCACTGTTTTTTTTGGTTGTTAAGCTGTCCAGCTCTGTCTCCAGTTTAAATGTCATTCACCCACCCATGAGTCTATTCTATCAATGAATAAAAATAGTTTCTAGGATGCGTTTCCTTTTACTTTGACAACCACCACTTAGGAAGGCATAGCTTCAATACGTGTCATTCAACAGTCTCTGCGTAACAAAGTAAAATGCATTACCCAGAGGTAAGTTCATTTAAGTTACTCTTAAAGCAAAAGAGTGATTCTGGGTGCAATTACTTTCCTATCATTCAAAAGTTCCACATGCCTAACTTGTTGGAGGTTGCACAGACATTAGACCGAACTCAA
This sequence comes from Stigmatopora nigra, assembly GCF_051989575.1. NCBI lineage: Eukaryota > Metazoa > Chordata > Actinopteri > Syngnathiformes > Syngnathidae > Stigmatopora > Stigmatopora nigra. The sequence continues at coordinate 7,884,683 of NC_135523.1, read as the reverse complement.
TTTCCACCGACCTCACACATTTTTAGTAAAGATATAATGAGTTTGCCCGCATGGCAGGCCACATTCAATTCAACTTATGGAAAAGGCTAGTTTTTAAGCCAATTCCCGATTTGGATCGGCACATTCGCTCCGTCCACATTTTCTCTACCCAAACCACAACAAAACGGAACAGTTCTGTATGCTCGGCTGCCTTGAGATGATAACTTGCTCTTGACTAGACTTTTCCTGTGGGTTGGACAAGCTTGTTTTGGGCTATTTAAAGGGAGTGCAATGATAGATCAGAAGTGTATCTAGAAGGAAGTGAGTAGTACAAGTCATTTATAGTGCAGCCCACAGCAACAAGGACGAAGAAAGTGTCACATGAAGATTTTTAAAAGATAAAGGATTGGGATTAAGGTGTAGTGCGACGGAAGATTGTGAAATGTGGGACAGCACACCTGAACCAAAGCCCAATTCATCCCTTTTAATTATATTATACCATAATACAGTATATTATTCAGTATAGAGTATGATCCATTGATTTCAAATACAGAAGTGTACTGTATCGAAGAAATTTATGATTGGCATGGTTAGTATAATACATTTATCATATTTACTAGAAAACTTAATTTTAAAACTAGGCATGCATTCATGCTGGTCAGTATGCTCCCATAGACCACTTGCTATGCATTTCTGTGTCATTTACTTTTGATTTTAGAGCAATCTTCCTGTGGATTTTTGGGCAAATCTGGTTTCTTTTAATATCGAGCTATAATTGTTTTATTGTGGATGTGATTTGTAGATGTGTACACCTCTAAACTATCATTTTTTTGTGTTTTTTTATTAGATCGTTGTAAAAAATAAAGTATATGCTGGGAGGTTAAAAAATACAATAAAACATCCAAAAACAAATGATTTCCTACAATATTTAAACTTTTTTTTCAGTTATTAGAGTCAATACAGTGTAAAATCTTACAACATTTCTTTCAGCTATAACAACAACAGAAAGTTGAAGTTAAGTAATATTTAACAGAAGTTAACTCTAATAAATGTCATGGAAAAAAATATAATTTGTCTAATGTGTGCTTATAACAAATTCTTATTGATAATGTCATGACATTTAGATTTTTTTCTTTCAAATGTCACCGAAATATTAACTTATGAAAGCACCGGGATGTTAGATGTGTAAAGATATTAAATTTCAAATGTTGGTTTGTACTTTATTTTAAATTCAAGTAAAGAGGGGCATAAGTAATCCCAAAGAAGGGTTAATCAGATTGACACATATTAAAAAGTGAAATATGTGTGGAAAACTAGAGTAATTTACAAATGATCTTATTAAACATGCAGCATGGCTTTAGTTAAAAATGAAGATGTCACATGAAGCCAGAATTACCAACAAGACAAGGATTAATGATTGTTGGGAGCAATTATCTTAAGGAAGGTTCTTCCGTCAAAGCACTTACTAGCATTCACTTTTTAATTATCTCAAGACCCCCGTCTGTACAATATGTCGAGTGTCATTCATCAAAATATAGTGGCGCAATTATGACTGAGAAGAATTTTCAAATGCATGGAAAGGCTTCATCTGCATAATGTGACTTCTTCAGACATCTGTCTAATTTAAAATGCCCTAGATTGGTGTTAGAGATTCACCTGATGTTTTACTCCAAATAAGTGAAATGTTAAACTGCTGAGAGCAAATGTTCATATGGGTTAAATTGCAATATGTACCGTTCGGTTGGTGCAGATGGGAGTGAAGGCATTGGTCCCACAGGTAAACAGTCTGTTTCCATTGACCAGCAGCACCCTAATGTAGTTCTGGCACTCCTCCTGCGAACACACACCAAAAAGCAGTTAAGTTAGCAGCTGGAAGCCAATCGACACAGTGAGAGGCTCCAGGACAAAATTACACTTTGGATCTGTAAATGAGAAAGAACACCGTTAACTTTGGTAAGACTACTCTGAAACAAGGTCAGGATTGACTTTGTGTGATCAGGTCTAATGTCTCTCAATTCAACAGGAAGCACATCCGAGGCAGGTAACTAACTATTCCAAAAAACACAGGAAAGCTAAAGGAGAGGACCACATTCAGAACATTGTCTTGACTGGTCAGAACGTGAAATAGAATTGTAGCCTTTAATACACTTCACTCAATCATGTTAATGTTCCCTTTGTAAATCAACTCACTTTGATCTAAATAATGGTTAAATATGTTCTATAGCTTTAATTTTCATTCACTTTCCCACACAGATATTGGAATGGGCCTGCAGCAAACCACTTAGCGGGCACCTCGCTAGAAATAAATCAGCATGACAGTGTGATTGATTGATTGAATGAATGTTTGACCAGCGCACTTTTGCTGGAAATCTCCATCAACAAGCAAACGACAAATGGAACAAAAGTGGTTGGCATTCATGTCAGGAGTTCAGTGATTGTTTTTTTGCCTCTGGATACAAATTTTCCCTTTGTCCTGTTGTCTTAAAATATGGGAACCTTGTAGAAATATAAAATCTTGTAAAGTAGCATGTGGCTTCAGATGCCCATTTAAAAAGACGCACTACTTATAGTCGTCCACAAATGAGTCACTTCATTGCTTCAAATCAAATATCAAGTCAACTCATCAACTTTGTCATTTCTTGGTACTAAGTGCAGTAAATGTATGTCATTTCATAGATGCCCATGTTTGCAGACCAATGTCTCTGCTTTTACTGCCACTGGTAATTTTATGGTTTTATATACAATGCTACTTGAAAGCATCCGGTTACATTCATTATACTTCTATAATTACATTTCTTTCAAACTGTCTGGTCCCATAATAACTAATAGCATTCTTAATATTTTTCCAGGCTCAGTCTTGCTTCCAATAATTCCCTGACTAGTGTTGCATCACTAGTATAATACAGGCTATTTTTTTCTGTAGAAGATAAAGCAATTCAGGTCTGTGAACTCAATTCAAACCATTAAATTTTTCCGTTTCACCATTTAGCCTTGTCAGGGTTCATAAGGTGCCAAAGGCTATGCCAATCGACTTTGGGAGCCTACGCCATAGACAGGTCGGTCCAGTCAGTCTTAGGGCACAGACCATTCGCCCTCACAATCACAATGATTTAAATCAAACTTTTTTTCGTAATTTAAATGAATAAATTATAATAGATATAAGTGCAGGTCAGAAATATATTTTTTAAATATCCAGAAAGCACAGAAGCTATATTCTGCCTGTTAAACCACAGAAGACTTTAGTGACATAAGCCCTATTTTTGATAATTTTAGTGTAAACCAAATGTGTTTTTCTCACGGAAAAGGGGGAAAACAATTTTATTCACATGGACTGAGATAGGGTTGGACTATAATTCAGGAAAACTATCCATTACAAACGGCCTCAACCTGCTTGTTAGAGCCAAACTATCCTTCAACTTAAATAGAGGTTGGTGCACGCAAGCATGGATCAAAGTGACTTGATTTACCTTTAAGTTCATTGTTAAATCAGCTGTTTTATGCCTAAACATATAAAATGAGAAAATGGTCACTTGTTAAAGGTAAAAGTTGAATATAAACGTTATTTTAAAAGGCACTCAGCAATCTGTGGTTGGATACCCTTGAATTAAACATTTGTACCTTGGTTGCCTGTTTTCCAAGGTTTCTTTTCTCGACAAGATCATAGCTTCATCAAAGCATGCAAATGTTTTACAGCAGTTAGTTGCTTATTTTGGTGACCATATTATACAACCCCTTGTGTTCCCCCACCCCCTGCAATTGTCAGAGGCAAGGCACGATGTCACAATGAGAACTCTACGATGTCACCAGCCTTTCCTTTCATCCTTTTCCACTTGACTTTTCACATCCTGTTCATCAGTCCCAATCTATCCAGACTGATGATTGGATTCATCTCCAAATATGATAGACCATTTTGACTCTTATTTGCACTGTCTCTCTGTAACTCATGTCACTATTAGGTGGATGTTTGTGGGCCCCAGCTCCTCGATGTCTAGGAGAAAAAGCCGGTACTGGATGGAGGTCTATCTGGGATGAGCAGCAAAAAAACTCCTTCCAAATTCGATAAAAAAGATACAGCGTCTTCCCATCAAAACGAGCCACAAAAACAAGTTGTGATCTGTAACCGAGGCCATCTCTACAATATCCGAGTTCCCCGAGCGGAGAGGCGTGAAGAAACACTAAGCCTTTCAGCTTCGGAGTACGACAAAATCATCGCACGAGCCAGGACCCCCAGTTTCTTGGAGAGGGAAGAGGCTTTGGAAAAGGCTTCTCAAAAGAATAAGGAAGCGGCAGAAGAAAGGAAACGGCAGATCATTGAGAAGGATCGTCGCACTGCTAAATGTGATGTGGAAACCGAATCTCTGTCCAGGAGGCAGCGTTATGAACGATATATGCACATGCGATGTAAAGCCCAAATGGAGCAGGACAATCAGATTCGAAAGCTGGACACAAGTATCGCGCGGTGCAAGATTCAAGCTGAGCGAGACACCCAAAGTGAGTGGAAAAAGCATTGCGATGCAGTCGGGATTTCCAAAGACAAGGCTGACTTTGAGCGGGTGGTCAAGGCTCAACAAGAGATGCTCGTCAAGCAGGAGAAGAGGGAGAGAAAGCGGAAGGAGGAGGGACGCCGCTATTTGGATAACCTAGCAGAGCAGATAAAACAGAATGAGCATGTTGCGGCTGTCAACCGCCAAGAGTGGCTAGGCATGGGTAAGAAAGAGACTGAGGAGGATAAGCTTCAAAATCAGTGTATCGAGGAAGTCAAAGAGGAAAAACTAAGCAATTTCAGAGCTACTGGGATTTCAGATAAATACTACTTGTTTGTAAAGAAGAAGGCAGATGAATCTGGCAAAAAAGTGGAGAAATTCCAGTACCATGGAAAATGATCAAAGACTAACTAACATTTGAAAGGCTGAGGTATGCTACCCTTAGACAAAGACTATTATGGTGACAAATGACTGAAAATGTGTAAACAATGGTAGTTTTTTAGGAAAGCTCGGCAACAGTCCTTTATTACAAGACCAAAGACCATGCACAGTAGTATTACATTGAAATGTGTTTGTATGAATTTATTAGTTACTTTTTTAGTGATTACATTGATTTCTGGACTTAATGAAATCCTATTCTGAACTGCACTTGTTTTTATTTGTTTCCAGTCTTCATCTAATGACATACCCTATTTATCCATTATTGAAGTTTTTTTTTAAATTTTTATTATATGATGTTACCAAAAGTTGAAAAAAATACTTCTAATTTATGGTTATAAGAGTCATTTATGGTGCTGTGGTACATTTTGCCTAATTTGCCAGGTTGGATTCCCAATAAGCAATGGTGTAACACTGAAAGGGAATTTTTTTCTTCCTTTGTATATGCACTGTCACACACTGGAGGCCGGTTCAGGGTATAGTCTGCCCTTTTCTCCTCTTATCAGTTGGGATAAGCTTTAGGTCCCCGAGACCATGACCAATAAAAATGGATGAATGAATGAAACAAAATCTGCTATTTGAAAAAAAAAAGGGACCTAACCCTGGCAATGACATGCAATGAGTTAATATATAGTGCCTTCTTAGTGCTACTACCAAAATTAATATTGTATATTCATTTTAATTGAATTAACATTGTATGACTATTACTACCACTACTATTGTATGAATATAAAAATGCAACTTAATTAAAAATGTGTTTTCTAGTATTTATATTTTTTTATTGACCCAAAACAATCACTTGTTCTAGAAATGGTCAGACCATATTTTTTAAATGACTAAAAATAATAACTTGCCTATGTAAAGCCTGTAAATTGCTGTCCACTGGAGTAACCAGTTCCTGAAAATTGCACTGAAACGAGTAAGCATCCAACTAAAGGTGCTATAAACAATCTGAATTACCAATGTTGTCTACCGTTTGGAAAGAGAAAAAAAATGAAATATCAATTGACTCAGCAACAAGACAAGGATATAGATTGGAGAGGTCAATGGAGACAACTGAAGAAAAAATTGACAGCAGACTCCAAAATTGCTCGACTTCTGAAGAGGTTATGTACTTACTTTCATGTTGCGGAAACTGACATTTTGAATGTGTACAAGTTAGTGTGCTAATGGTACATGCATAGATAGTCGATTGACTGGAACAAATATATCACTTTTACATGTGTTATTAGGTAATTGAATTTAAATTAAGGATTATTTTCAGACTATTTATACATTGAGAAAAGTTCCCCTCCCTAACTCCAATCAAAGCAATAATCTACCTTGCTAGATAAATAATATTCCTGAACCGTCTTAACCCTGGTGCAATTTAAAATGCTCCAAGGACTACCATAAATTCATTTTATTGCTGCAATGTACATAAATTATAGCCTACATGTCTGTTCACATGATCATTGCTAACATTAGTGTGTCGTTTTTTTGGATACGATTACATTTTTCATCCCGTACTTGGGAAATTCACTTCGTCGCAGTAGCAAAAAGGTGAGAACACAATGATAAGACAACCAATTGTGATACAAGATGCAAACCAGGCGCAATTTCACCCAAAAATAGATTGTTAAGATCATATATGGCAAAGGTGTCATTTTTAAATATTTTGATCCTGTTTGGAGTCTCATTTTAACAGTTTTAAAACAAGTAATGTCATCAAGCATGTGGCGTAAACTGCGATTTAGATATACCAAGAGAGAGGATTAAGACTGAATGAGCTCACAGAAAAAAGAATGAATCGAGAAATGTTAGAGCAAACAGTGTTTTTAACTGAAAATTTTAGTGTTGAAAAGGACGTGCAAAGCATACCAGTTGAGAAAAGATAATTATCAACCTTATTAGTCATTAAGGCCAGTCATTGCCTTTTACTCACCATTCGTGGCCCATTTTCTGGGATATTGGGTTCCACTGAGTTGATATATAGTTTGATTAACCCGACACACAGAAAACAGTTTTCCAGTTAGTTGGTCCCAATTTCCAATGATGCGGAAACAAAGTTTCCATCTGTGCACATGGTGCTCTTGATGCATTATTAATCTTTGAGAAAGTAGCCATTTAACCACAAAAAAATATATAAGATTAGCATTCGTAATGTTCAGAACCCAGCTGCAAAAACTAAAAGATCTTATGTAAGTGATATCATGAAAATCACCTCAGGTACAAAGGCAACTGTGACGTCATAGTGAGGTTGAGGGGATTCTCAAAATATGATGTCATAAATGATCTCTTATTAAAGGGTGCAAGTATTTACTAGTAGTCTTTATGTATTGAGAATACATTCGAATGAGCAAACAAGACACATATTTGAATAGAAACCAAATTGGAGCTAGACCTTTTTGGGTTTCCCAAAATCATGAGTGTAGCTGCAACCTGCAGGAGGCAGAATCGGTACGGCATCAGCGACCCAATCTCGAATATTGACCGAGGAATATACGGGACGGAAACCAATCACAAGGCTCCTTTAAGAAGAACTCATCCAAAAAAGACAATTGTAATCTGCAACCATGGTTTCATCTATAATGTCCGAGTTCCACATGATGAGATATATCTACAAACAGTCAGTCTTTCCCAGGCTGAGCATGACCGCATACTTGCAAAAGCCAAAGGTCCAAGTCTTTTTGACCAAGAGTTGGAGAATATTAAAAAGGCGGTGATAAAAAAGAAAGCAGATATGAAGGCTGCAGAGGAAAGAAAGCGTCTGATCATTGAGAAGGACCTTTTTGCCATCAAGCACGGGGAGGAGCAGGAGGAGAAGGCGGGGAGGCTGGCATTCCACCGAATGAGGGAAAAAGCTGTGCTGAAACAGGACAATTCTATGAAAAAGATCGACAGATGGATTTTAAATAGTAAAATTCAGGCGGAACGTGACAAGCAACTTGTGTGGAAAAAGCGCTGTGAGGAGATCGAGATTTCAAAGAAGAAGGCCGAATTTGACCGGGTTTTAAGGTGTACACAGGAGGCGATGCGCAAAGATGAGGAGAAGGAAAAGAAGCGAGCGAGGGATGCGTATGAGCATTTAGAGAGCATCAAGAAGCAAGTGAGGGATCGTGAGCAGGCGGCACTTAAGAAGCGGAATGAGAAGCTGTACGAGTTTAACATTATGAAAGATAAGATTGAGGAGAAGATTCAATGGCTAGAGGAGTGTAAGGAGGAGAGACTTCAAGAACTTAAAGCTTGCGGAATCCCAGAAAAGTACTGCAGGTATGTGAGGAGGAAAACCAAAGAAGACAGTGCCCATCCCAACCAATACCTGTACCGGTCAATAGATACATTAGATCAATTACCACGATGGACATTCAACACTTTTAGAAAATACAAACAACAGAAAGAGTTACTAAATCCTTTTCCACCGCTACCACCAATCCCCATGAAGGAAGCATCTGCAGGAGGAGATGGGAACTGAAAGACCTTTTTTCTCAATATTATAGAGACTCCTCACCATTACACCAACTTTTTCTCGTAACCAAAGAGACGTGACACAGATCAATGAAAGAATTAGAAGAAAAAAAACCTGCCTATTGAAAATGGTCATCTATAATACATTTGACCCCAATGTGAATTGTATGGCAGTGAATACTAAAGGAAAATGTAAGAGGTCTGCTTTGAGACAGTCATATTGCTTTATTGTGTGGGATGATATCTATTTCATACAATAATGAAACAAACAGTTCTTTATTTAAAAAGATATTTCTTGAAACAGCTTATTAGTATTAATGTAACAACAAGTTTGTTACTATGGATGACAGTGGTGCAGAACTGCACTGTAGCATCCAAAAGAGGTGACCTGGAATTTTGGGTGGCCTTGTAACTACCTCTAAGGGCCGAGGAGGCTGTGTTTTTGTTTGTCTCAGTATGCATGTGTTTTGTTAGCACATTAAATACATTTTTTTTACAATGATAACAAATGTATTGTTGTTTTGGGTGATGTTTTGAAACGACAAGTCATAACCAAAAAAAATTCAACAGTGTCGGAGTTAAGTTAAAAATGAACACTACTAACTTTTGTGAACTTTACAAGGTATATTATTCTGACTTGGAAACTGCAATGTTTTGCTAAGGCATCAATATAAATTTGACGTAGAAAATCGTATTTAAACTGTTAAGACTTATCCATGTCAAAATTTTTCCCCCTTGTGGGAACAAAACAATTTGTTTCCATTGAGCCAGAACAAATTATATAACCTTTCTTTCAAGTCGTTAAGATTCCAAACTATATTTGTTCTCTCAATGATTTCACAGTTGACAACCATTCATCTGCTCTTAGTTTCCATGCTATTTTTGAAAGAGCAGAATTTTAGCTCATGTTCAAAATTAAAATAGCGACCAGTGAGAATAGATGATTCTCAGAACAAGCAAAAAGAAGGGGAAATATAAAAAATAATGAATACAAAGACTACAAAGATGATTCCTCGTATTCACCATACAAAGAAACATTTATGCGGCACCACGTAAAAAAATGTTAAATCAAACAATTTCTTTGCAATGTTTTTAGTGCCTGAAACGTCATACACACACACACAACATACCTCAGATTTCCCTCGGCTGAAGCAAGCTCCCTTTGTAAACTCATCACAGTGCCACTCAGCTTCCTGCAGAAGAAAAATAAAGAATCATTAGATTTGTCCAGTTATCAAACATCGAGGATGGTAAAAAATGTTAGTATGAAACAAAACAGAACTTCCAGACTACTTTTTTTTAAAAGACATCAGGCAAGGTGACAAAAAAGTCAGTTCTAAAATCTATGAAAGCACACATGAATTTGCAACGGCACCTGCTTCACTAATCCCTAATTTGAATTAAACCATGCCACTAGTAAATGACTTCATCACATAGTGTTGTACAATGCTAGAGGGTGGCGCTGGAATTAGAATTTGCTGTCATGAGTAGAACATTGATTAATGTGAAAAAACAAACAAACAAATACAATAACAACCTAAGCAACATTAATTAAAACCTTACAAAATTATATATTTCATTCTTCAATAGGAAATTTATTTTGGGCATCTTGATCCGGACTCCCAAAACTCTTGGTTTTGGGAAAATATTGGTTTCCGATATTGTGGTATTTAGATCAGCCCTATAATTATGTTGTCACCACCCACAGCTCAGTATGTGGCCACAGATACCAAAACCATTCAATACAAGTTTCAAAGCCATGTTAAATACATATGTAGAATCCAATTAAAGGCAGATCAAACACAGAAAGTGAAAATACACATAAGACTGTCAACTTGGTGTCTATGTGAGGGCAGACAAACATTTTTTATTCTTTTAAAAATAACATTTTAAACCATTACAACATCACTTGGGCATAGGATGTCAGCATTCTGTGGTTTCCTTCCACATTCCATAGACTGATTGGACACTCTACATTGGCCCTAGGTATGAGTGTTAGCGTGAATGCTTGTTTGTCCTTGTGCCCTGTGATCGGCTGGCCAACGATTCAGGGTGTCCCCCGCCACCGACCGGAAGTGAGCTGCGATAGGCTCCGGCACCCCCACAACTCAAGTTATTGAAAAATTGTACATGTGCTAAGAAACGTATTTTTTTTCTTGATTTGACTGTCTTTTCATTTAAGTGCCAGGCATACGTGTTCATAAAGGTGCGGCATGCATTTTTAGTCTAACACCCAAAGCTCACATCTTACTTCGCTATCTTTGTGTTAAAAGCCATTATCGCGTTCACTGATGTCAACACAGTTGTTGCCACCACGTGATATCTAAATGTGAGTTTTTATGTTATACAAAAGTGCAAAGAACTATTACGCTATGTTGCCCAAAACTATTTAAGCATTTTTAAACTACTTTTCTATTGATCAGATTGTTTTGACTGATGACAGTTGTCTCAAGCACAATGTGGTGTGATGTAAGAGGTAGGATGTCCCTATGAAGTGTTGGCAACTGTATATAAAGCAAATTGGTTGTAATGTAATGGTAAATAAGTAAATTACATTGAAATTGATGTTTCTTCCACTGCGACTTAAAATTGCTTTAAGTAGGGCAAGGGGAAAAGTACATGCCGTCGGCTGCTGACAGTGTTTCACTGATAAGTGAAGATGAGGGTGGAGGTTGACAGGAAGAGAAAAGCCACTAAAGGCTGTGGGAATAAAAACATAGCAAGTAGCAGATGTCAACTCCAATCATAAACCACAAAGGGAGGACGACTCGCAGACCGAACTTTTCCCACTTCAACCCTTCAGAAATGTCATGGCCATTTCATTTCAGAAGATATTCCTGTCATGGATGGTAGAATATCACATCTGTTTAGAATTATGTACTTTATGTCCTCCTGTCACATCTTTATCTTGTCTTTGAGACTTTACCTTGCTGTGGCCATACAGAAATATTGTCAATGAAAGTTTTAAGAGTTTCAGATGGTTTCAGCACTTCTGCCATTCAATGTTTAGCAGTCTTTGGTTTTTATGTGTGATGACCACCAAGTGTGGCAAGCACTTATTAGCAACACCATGGTTGCTGGGTATTATTGATTTCTGAATCCAATGTGTCACAGGGCAAGAAACTGCATCCATTCTCCTACTCCAATCTGAAAAGGACTGTTTAAGTAAATGTGCCTTCACAGTACCAATCAAAAGTAATTGTGATTAACTTCCAAATTATGAAAAAGCTTTTGAATGTACGTATATACAATGGTTTGGCCAACAATATCATCTGGGGGTGCCCCGGCGGATGAATGTATAGCGCGTCGGCCCCACAGTGGGAGACCGGAGTTCAGTCCATCTGTGTGGAGTTTGAATGTTCTCTCCGGGCCTGTATGGTTTTTCTCTGGGTACTCCCCCGGTTTCAAAGATATGCATGGTACGCTGATTGGACACTCTAAATTTCCCCTTGGAGTATGATTGAATCAAGTGAAAATAGCTCACTGGCAGGCAACCTTTTAGATTCATGGGCGACAATAGCTTCTAGAAGTTGACAGATTGGTCCAGGCAGGAAAACAATGGATGGTATATTTTTGTGAAATCACAATTAATTTATAAATCACAAGAGGTATTTACTTTCAATGGCAATATTGTTTTTTTTTTGTCCACCCTCCGTTATATCTAAGTCACGTGTAGGTTTGTTTATAGCGATTTTTTCTGGATTAGGTATTGGTCAGTTAATTTAGATCTGTGACAGGCATGGTCGATGTTAATGATGGTAAATATTGATGAGTGAGGCACGTAGCAAGATGAAAATAAAGGCAGTTACTTGCATGATAAGGTGACAATGTAACTTTGTATCTTGTCCAATTAAATCAGGTCGATTGGAAATTTGCAAACTAGATTGTAATCAATAGACAGACATCTTCTATGACCGCATTCCAATAGGTCATGCTCATTTGGACATGTAATATGATTGATATGTGTATGTGTATTTGCTGGGGCAATTTGGAAATAAGTCACATTTGTTCATTTCTTATTTAAAAAAATATATCAAATATATTTTCGGTGGGCTGGATGAATAAAACCAACTGGCCATATGCACCCCTGTAGTTGGCCTATGGTTGTTCTAGCAAGTGTGAGCATCAAATTCCAATGAAGGCATTCATGTTTTGAATGAGAAACTAAAGCCACAAAAGGAAAGAAAATATTGAGAATGTGTTGAATGGTGGAGAAGAGCACCTGTGCTCTTTAAAATTCAGCAGTTGCACTCAGCCTTCTGCCTCACATGGAGATTCAGCTCCAGTCAAATGCAAAGTAGGGAGGTGGAAAATTGTCATTTCTAAGTTTCAAACTTTAAATTATATTCGCTTAGAAAAAAAAAACACTACTGGGTGCGATCAGGTTGACAAAAATTCACAAGGTCTCGACTTTAACTTTTGTCTGACCAGGTGAAAATCTTGTGGTCTCGAAATGAGGGATTGATCGACAGGTTTGGTAGAAATCTCCTCACTGAAACCCGGATTAAAGAAGAGTGGATGATTATATAGAGGATGGGTGTTCACAAAGCATGTGTGAGCACCCAAAATGGACTGCATGAGTTTCTCCACCAGACCTGGCTTTGGCTCCCGTGTCATTTAATCATTTTTCTCATTTTGCTTTCCAAGCAGCTTTCTGTTTACATGGCTCCTACTTTTCTCTCTTTGTTCTATTCAACCATTTTCATTCCTCAGTTGCCTTTTTTTGACTCTTCCTCAATCTCGCCACTAACTCTCCTGGGGTGTAAATGGCAAACATGAGCAGTTGTCAACCCTTCAAAGACATCTTGCTGCTACGACCAACAAACAAACCTTGTATGGATCAATGTATGAATGAGAACAGTGCAGGCCCACAAATGTGTGCAAGGATCATTAACTATATATATAAAAAATATATAAGGAATAGGACAATAGCGTCAGAATGCCTGTTGCAGAAAGATATTAGTTCCTTCTGAACACTTCCAAGGTGCCTTTGGGCAAGGCACCAACCCCTTAAGCATCTATGTTGTGCATTCCCTTTTTGCTTATATAATGCCCCTTGAGATGGAAGCTTTGGGGGAGCGTTAAATTGGATTCCATGCACACACTCTCAGGAGAAAAGTAGTGGTATAGATACCTAATAGAAGAGGTTCAGAGCAAACGCTTTCTGAATTAAAAAGGTTGATATCAAAAGCGTGCTTAATAGAAAAGCTACATACTAGCAAAAAGTGTATACAAACAAAACTAATTTTGCTGTAGGAAAAAGTGAATTTAGCCCTCAAGCAAAAGTCCTGAAATTGTCGATAAAATCCCTTTGTTTATAAATATGAGATAAAAAAAGATTAATTGATGCTTAAAAACATGTACCTTTTGGTTGAGAGGTGTATTAGCAATGGTAAATGTCTTGTCACAATTGAAAAAGTAATCTGGATTTGATACAATGCTTGATTAACAAAAAAAAACAAGAAGTGCAACAAAAATACAACTTTTGAGTTACACATCGCACCCGCCAAATTCCACAATTAAATTGTATTTTCTTTATACGCAATACAAAATGCATTGACTAAAAATTTATAGATTGTACTACATGATATTTACACCCAAAAAAAGCCTGTAAAATCCATAAGTAATCCCCAGCAAACTATAAAACAAAGGGTTCAAAGCAGAGGGAAAAAGTATTATCTTTATGTCTGAAAATTATGGGTCGGCAGAGATCATAAATTGTGACATTTTTCCAAGAGTAAAATAATAATAGTAAAAGAACTGTGTTTTCTACTTTTGTTAAAATCTTAGTCATAGCAGAGGTCTTTGTTGTTTCTGAAAAATGAACGTATGGTTCATATTTTACAAGTTCATGCTTAAACCACAGCCGGAGCTTTGAAGTTAGCTGCTTTTATTTCTTTTTAGGCAAAAGGCAAGAATTTAATCAGCATGGTACCACATAAAGTTACACACATTTTCACCCATAGACAGAATGCAGATCAAATTAGATTCAAATTGTTAACAGTGATAAGATTTTAGAGCATCTTTCTCCCTAGTGAATGCTTAAAAGCAAACCAGCTGTCACTCCAGCAGGTATGATGATTTAGTGATACGCAAAATGCAAGCTGTTTTTGTTTTTACCATGACAGCTATAAATTGTGGATGTTGCCAGCCAAATTAATTCTAAATGCAAAATTTTGGAACCCAGAGGGGAGACTCCTCCAAAGAGAATAATGAAGAAAATAAAAGGATTGTTTGCACTCACCTGGATTAGTGTTAGGTCTTCAAGATTGAGTCTAAAGAGGTGGTTTCTGGAAGGAAAACAGGAGAAAGTCAGGATACCGGCTATACAAATGAGAGGAATATTCCAATGGGATTTCTTTTCCACAAAGTAAACAGAAAGTTCCGAAGTAACGGAAACTATTTAAAGGCTGTCAACAAACAGTATTTGAAAGGATAGCTAAGCTTAGAAATTCAAATAAGCTTTTCATTGCTAGATTTCAGTAGATTAAACCATTGCCCAAACAGAATGTTTAAAAATGAATTTGCGAAATTAACTGCAGTCAAGTCAAGTTGAATGTTTAACATTTCTTTCCAAGCATACTGGTAATTTGACTAATTTGGGACATTCCAAATACGCTTTCGTGAATTTCTCATCCCTCCTCCTAAACTGTATTTTCTAGTCATGTTCGCAAGAAACAAAATGACTTCATTGAAACTCACTTTAAAGTAAAATTGCACTCCTCTACTCTCAAAATCATTTTGTATTGACCACCATTGTATAAGGCTGGCGACTTAAATACATAGAGACCCTTGAGAATCACTGTCCTGTTGTCTACGTGGCTAAAAATGATCTACAAGTTACTTTTTGTGTACTCCAAAAGAGCAATCAATGAATTCCATGAAAGCATCAATATCTTTGAATTTTTACATGGACTTTTCTAACCTATCAACAAGAGACTTTATTATTTCACATGCATGTACAACATAGACATTGGTTCGAACTAGTGTTCTTCCTGAGGAGAGGCTCTCAACCATTTTGTTAGTGCTTCAGATTTGTACTGTAGTATTGATATTTGCATCGATTCCTCTCCCTCTCCATTATCCCCCGAATGGCTGTCCCAGCTTGTTTCTGTACACCCAACATCACCTTTCATTTTGAAACACTCACCACACTTTGTCATTAACAGAGAGTGATGCCTGAAGTAAATTACTGTATTGAGTGTCCCTAATCCTCCACATTGAAAGGATTAATCAATTTTCGAGATAATAAAAAAGATAACCAGATGTGGATCTTACAGCAGCTGTGGCTAAAATAAAAAGAAATGTAATAAATACCATCTTCCAATCAATTTGTAACTCTATAAGAAGAGTAATTCAAAAAGTCAGATTTGCTCATTAAAAAAAAGTATACTGAGAAACTAAGAAAATAAACATTTTAATCATTATGTTACTCATAATTCATATATGTTCAAATTACCACTTTGAGGTTTTTATCAAGGTTATGTAATATATATGTATATATTACATAACCTTGATAAAAACCTCAAAGTGGTAATTTGAACGCATTTGTCATTGTATGACAAGGTGAAAAGCCACAGATTGAAGAGAAGTCGTAAAGATCCGAACTTTATTAGGAGATATATAAAATAATAATAAAAAATAATTAAAAGTACTCAAACAACAAGTCTAATAAAATTTCTTATATAACCTGATTAATTCGTGCCATATATTTATTGGGAGAGGCAGTGTTTTTTTTAAAATAATGTCTTTATAGTTGTCTTGAACTTTTGACGTTCAGAAAAAAATCAGTTTTTAATCTCATCACATTGCAGCTTTCCTTCAGTTTTTTTCTATTTGTTTTGACCTTAATTCCTCTGTGTGGCATATAGTTTAAGAGGATGACAAGCTGATGTCATGCAGCACACCAGTAAAGTCTCATAAAATACAACACCATGACAGAAAAGAAAAACATTCAAAAAAAAAAAAAGAAAAAAATAGAACTTTACCTGGCACCCACAATCAATTCATTCTGGCTGGGATCAAAGGTCAACTGGGAGTAATCCACGGTGCCCTCTGCTTTGAACCGGAAAATCCAAGGCTCCATTCCTGCCAATGACAACAAAGGATGTAATTTGAGTTAACCAATGAGAGTGACGAGAGCAAATGACATCTTTTATTAACTGTTTTCAAAGTGTTATATTGAGTAATGAGTTTACATATTTCTCTAGATGGAATGCAGTGTTCCATTGAATTCACAGATGTTACTTTGTACTTCTAAGTGTTTACAACAACAGTGAAATGCTTATTTTGCAGTACAAAAGGACAAGAAGGCTTTAAAGATGTTCACAGACAAGTGAGACACTGTTATTCAAGCACACAGAATGAAACAACCACAAATGGACTAAAAACCCATCATTTGGGAAAATGATTCTCAGTGACAAATTGACATTACAGTATAGTGTTATTTTAAACCCAGAAAAAAAAGATTAACGACACCTAATTGCGACTGGGAAAATTTCAGGAATCTGAGTCAGAACATAGGGGAAAAGGACTTCTGGTTAAGTATTTTTCAGTATGGTATAATTTAGATGACCCTGATGATGAAGTACTTGCTTCTGCCTTTAGCAGGAAGTAACTATTTTGAAAGTTAAAATGCTTTAAAAATCAAGTCAGTACCTCTCATTTGGACACTGTGTCCCACATGTGTAATGCAAACAGTAAACTCAAGAACTGAATGAAAGCAAAGTTCCTACTCTCATCAGATAGAAAATACCATCATGAAGTTTCTTTTATTTGACTAACTTAAATACTATCTTAAATAGTATCCAAACTGGCCACTGTACTATAGATTCTATACAGTGGTACCTAGACTTACAAATGCTTCTACATACGATGTACCGTCGCTACATTACTGAAGCAGAAAAAAAACATTAAAAGGAGGATAACTCCTTTGCATGGCCTCTCTTTGATTAAAAAAAAATAGAGAGAGGTCGTCACTGAACGACGAGATGGAGCCAATGTTACTCCTATGGAAAGAAGAGGAAGAAATAGCAGGGGATAGATACAGTGCAAAGTCGATAATTTCTGAAAAGCAGCGCCAAAGAGGAACATATACCCAAACAAAGCAGTGGCGATTAATAAAACCGATGAATAATTAAATGCAGAAACCCCTTCAGAAAATGTTAATAAAAAAAAAAAAACAAGTTAAATTTAACACAGAAATCCGAACTTTTCACTCCAACTTCCAGTCTATTTATTGGTACACAGAGAAATAGCCACAATCAACAGTTAACAAACCTCATCTCATTGTGCCCGAGTCATTATTCCTTGACCAATCCAATCACAGGTCTGTTAATAAGACTGTCTGCTGCGTCGTTATTTGATAAGATCAACGGAGAAAAGCCAATTAGTCATTCATCTCATGTCCAATCTGCTGTATATGCATCATAACTCTTCATTCCACAATAGTATTCTGTTCCGATTGTAAAACAAGTTTATTCAATGTACATTACTCACGTTAAACAATATGTTCTCTGTTGCTTGTATTTTATCATCATGAATTTAAAAATAAACATCGAATAAGAGCCGGAATTCATTGCAGCGGTGCCTTTATAAAGCAAAGGCATCCCTGTTGTTTAATGGCCCACACAAAAGCCTCGTCCACTGTGTTAAGAAGCCAGAAAACTGCATAATTTGTAGCACAGCTCAGCAAGTTATCGCATTACCATCATGACTTTATTCTCTTCATGCGGTTTGTCATTTGCATTTAATTTAGCTATTTCGGAATAGGAAGATAATAAATATTTTTTTCTGGTCTAGTCAAAATTATCGTTTACCCAAAACTATAAGTAAATATAGATGATTTACAATAAAGTAAATGAAACGTTTATGGACTAAAAGAGTGTGTGCTAAGGTGATTTAAAAATGATTTAAGATGTAAACACATTTTGATGTTTTATACAATTACTGATACTTTATGATTATTTATATTATTATAGACATGGCCTATTCCCAAGAAAATAATTGCATATCTAAACAATTTGTTCCCTATCTTAAACTTAGTTTCATAGATAAACTAAGCATTGGATTATAAGATGCAATAGTCGTAGTGGTGGTGGTAGTAGTATAGTGGTACCTTGGTTTTTGACCACAATCTTTTGCAGAAAGCTGTTTGAGAAGTGAAAATCCAGCAAGGTTTGGTTTCCAGAAATCTAAATTCATCCATAGCAAGCTTTTCAAGTGTCTTTTCTTTTAATTTGCAAAGGACTTTCCATCAAGGTTGAAACAGAGCAAGACGACAGAGTGAATATACTGGAAAACATGCCGTCTGTGTCGCCGGGTGCATCTGTCAACATTTCGAATGAAAGAATGCGGTCCCTTGACAGCACAAAAAGCAAGCAAAAACAGAAGTGTTCCGTTGACAAATGCTAGCGTTCTGAGCGATTCCAGACAAAGACAAAGCAAGAGAGGGGGGACAACCGTAAAAACGCATCACCTCATGTTCTCCAGCTTAGTGAAACACAAAGAAAAAGTCTACAATTTGCTTTCAAACAAAACGCAACAAGCACCTTGCCGGAAAGTTGTCATGATACAATTTCATTAACGTTCCTAACACACAAGCAGTCAATATGATCCTAACATTTTATTTGTCTGAATGTTTGCCAATTTTGTCTGCCAATTATGTCTGCCTGGAGGGAAAGATTTATTTATTTTTTTAGAAATATTAATCCTTCACAACCCCCTCACCAACAAGTAAATCATTTGGCAGAGGCTACAAATGTTTCTGTGACACAACCTGAGGGACAACAGGCTTTGCGAACCTAGCCTCGCCTCATAAATCTGTGTGAGCATGTGAAAGAATGAGACAAGACATGTTATTTGCTGACGTCTGCAAAAAGGGGCAAAAGGTCCTCAATGAACAGCACTCAGGATTTATAGCCTTTTGGGAAAAGGCCAAGGACCGTAAATATTAATAAACGTGTTCGATGGACCGTTGCATTCACGGAAGTTCATTCGATCACAGTTTAGTTTTACAGGCATGCAAATCTGTGGCATTATCATATTTATGTGTCACGTGCAGAATTGAAATGGCTCTTTGTGGGGGCCACCCTGAGGAGAGCCAAACAAACCAACCTTATCGTTATCTCAATGGGAAGCAAAGGAAATAAGACGACAGCCCTCGAGCAAAATGAATATTATTAAAACCTGAATTTCTAGATTTCCTTAGCCTGGTACATTGGTTCACCAAATCAACAAAGGAGTAGATTCATGGGATTTAATCACTTCAAATACACCGATATAAGATTGTTGACTGCATTGGAGTAATGGTTGCAGATGAGATGAAAGTGCTATCACTCACACAGGAAGGATCAAACCTACAATCACAGGGGTGATAACTCGGAAACAGAGGCAGAGCTCTGTGCCAAAACGAAACCAAGGAACATGCACATACACGCAAATCCCCCCCCCCCCCCCCCGTTTTTTATCGGTTTCCATCTTATCCTCTTAACCTCCTCCTCGAAATAGAACACCCCATCGCTCACATCCCATTTGTTATTCCCTCGCTTTGACACAGAGCAGCTGACAAAAGGCAGGGTGGATAAATATTTGCACTCGGCATCAGAGGCCTCACCGCTGTGGCAGGGCTCAACATTACAGCCTGGCGAAGCCAGGATGACAACAATGGCAACATGTGGAACCAATTTTGAAGCATGGATGTTTTTTTTTTCTTTTGCGGCAGAGTGGTTCAAATAGTGTGGCAAAAGACTCTCACAGAAACGGAGAGTCAATTCCCTCTAAATACAGGTCTGTGGTAATAGGCGGGAGAAGAATTGTAACTATTCAGTCAAGTCCATGGGAGGAAACAGTTCAGATCTGAAGTTTAAAAAAATAAACACCTGCTCAATTGGGGGGAGAGGTAAAAGGGTACAGGGCATTTGAGACCTTGAGTCTTCCCAGGTTTCTTTCTATTACTTCATACAAGAAAAATAAGATAATTTGCAAAAAAAAAGGGCTACGTGTATTTTTGCAGCTGTGTTTTGGCTCTGGGGCACCGAGTAAATCATGCATTAAAAAACCACTATGAACAAGAATATCATCAAATAATAAAATTCAATATCGACATAAGGAGATGAAGACTACCAAATGTCTCTAAGGCGATTAGCAAGAGTAAAAGTAAAAAGCACATGCCGAGTTAAGACATCTAACCACACTAGCATATATATTTTGTACGTGTTTAGCATGAACCCTTGACCTCAGACATGATAACCATTCATCATCATCCAGTGTGCCATCCCAATTAGAACATCATCTAAATTCAGGTCAAACAAATAAGTCACATCCTGAATTTGAAAACTTTTACTTCTAATCAAAAGGTACCAAATTTGTGTGTCTTTGGAAGAAAATTATTTTTAATTTGGGGTGTGTGAAGCCTCCACAATCTCCTCAAAGGTTCAACACATGACTGCAAAAAACATGTGTGTGAGCAATACCTGCAGTAGTTTTTGGAAGTTATGGACTTTGTCGGTGAGATGAAATGGAACATAATACTACAAAAGAGTTTGAGATTATTGTATTGATTGATGAGATGAAAATGTTTTTCCAAGTATTCCATAAAATGCAATATGGATGTATTGTGCACTGTCAAAGTTAGTGGGAAAGTTACGTGTTCATCTGGCTTCTTGTTTTTGTATTATTCGTTCTAATAAACAAATTAACTCAAATTATTTTCTCTCTCAATGTTTCCTTGTTGTGTGCGATCAGATATTTGTAAAAATTGGTCTGAAAACTGTAATGTTCTTCCCAACTGAGCAATTAAGTGCGACGTGTTGAAAACAACGTATTTTGGCGATGAGTTTGAGATGATAAAATCTGAACTTCAATCTGTGGCTGTAAAACTATAAACACCTTTAGAGAGAGAGCATGGCCTTGTTTACAACACACTTTACAACTTTTAAACCCCTTAAATCCCACACTAAAGAACCTTTGTAAAATGAAACACTTATAATAGAGGGTCTTAAAGGCTTTGACTTGAGAAAAGACACTCAATATCATGTGTTCTTTTACTTTATGTAGTTTTCTCCTTGAACACAGTCACAAAATATTGAATTGATGCTTAGTTTATCTCATCGGAGTGGATTTAAAAATGTAAGCACTTGAATTAACCCATCTTTAAAAAAATAAAATCAGTAGTGATATTTTTGTAAAGGCATTCAGTACATTGTGGGACAATCCAATTTTTTGGGGGGCTGGTACAGCTTTTTAGACACACAAGGCATGATGACTTCAGTGCAGGGAATATGAGGTAACTGCTATTGATTTATACAAAAAATGCATTTGCCAGAGAAAGGAATTTGCTGAAATTTAAAGTGACAGAAATGAATTAGTATTTCAGGAAGAAAAATAGTTATTATTCCGACATCAAGGCTCATGAGCTACAAAACAAAAGCAGCTGTTATGATCCCAATTAACTGATGATTGATTTTAATTTCTTTTTAAAAGTTAACTTAATTTTCTTTCGCTTCTTAAAAAAAAATCACCATCTTGCCCAGAGGGTCCCTCTAAACTTAACCTCAAGCTATATTGAGACTTGCCTTTGTGTGAGTACACCTTGTGGATAAACAATGGTTATGTTATACATGGAGCCGTTTAAGGGACTTTTATTCTCAAACCCTATATTTGCAAACCACCATAAAAATGAGGAAAAGAGAAGAGTTTTCACTCCATAGTATTCTCGCACCACAGTAGCAGTTCTGTCAGCCAAGTGTTATGCCAAGTTTACAAAACCACGGTCACAGTGTGCTATGAACCATGAGAGGCACACCCTTCCACATAAAGGCTACAATGTCCAAAAGGGAGTGAGAGCGAGACAGACGTTTTCTTGAACGTATTCAGGCAAGCATGACCTCCTTCAAATGTTTTCTTTTTTTTTTGTTTATCTACTTTTTTCAGTGTTAGATTGCATCAGTTTCGGTTTTGACCTTAGGGTTATTTTGTGAATCTTGAAAGAGGAGACAGAGGTTCAACGGCAAGATGACCTTCAAACTGGAGAAAAAAACAGCTAAAAGAAATACAGCCTCTGGTTAGAAAATGCACATTTTATCCCATTTGATTTATTTCCTCCTGTCATACTTTCAACAAGATAATGTAAACTCTATTATATACCGTACTCTATAATGTTGAATTCAACAGTTTCTGGGCCTTGGTCAAAGTTTCATCATAGCTAAAACACAACTAATACTATACTCAAGCACCCTGTGTAGGTAATGCCTTAAGGCCCATATGTTTTTGTAATAAATAAGAAAATTGCTGTTTGCATTACCTGTGTATATGTCTAACACTTAGGGTATTACGTGGGTCGATATTGCTGATTACATACCTGTAACAACAATTAAACCAGAGTAAAACCTATAAAAGAGGTCCCGAGGGTTACTGTGGTCATGATATTTTACATACTAAATTATTTAAGTATGCAATATTTATCATTCTAGGATCCAGGACCCCATGCAACCCTGGTGAAGATTAAGTCGTTCATAAAATGAATGAATATTAAGAAGAGACTCAAAATAAAAGTACATTTTCACCATTGACAGTGCAGTAACTTTCAGTGGACGTTATTTTCTCGTCATGATTTTTTAAAAACATTGTCTTGTGATTGTTCCTTCTTTTGCAAAAGTGAATTAAAACAAGAAACCAAAAACTAAAGTTAAAAGAAAAGAAAAACTACCATAACTTTGGCGTCATCTCATGATGGTTCAAGTTCTGTCTTTCCAATTATCTTTGTCTAATTTTGAATTGTACTATTTCAGGTTAGGCACATAATGAGGTGACAGCAGGTGGATTAGAATTGTGCCAGCTCATTACCAACACATTTAATAAGGTGGCAACGTCTACGTAAAGGCGTAAAGATACCAATCTTATCTAGAGTAACAATATTTACTGAACACAGACAATCCGATTGATCCCTATAATCAGCTGGCACTATCCTATATCCAGAGGGATCATCCATGCTGTGATTCAGCCAAAACATCGGAATATTTAATATTGGTTTAAAAGGGCACCTTACGCTGCAGTGCAAAATACACAAACTTTACATTTTAGTATATAACGTACAAGACATTTCAAGAGACACATAAGTTGAATGAGAGATTTCTCTTCACTCATGTCTGCAAATTTCGTCAAGAGTCAGTGATTTTTTTCTCCCCAAAGGCTATTATTTGGTTGGAAAAAGCTCTATCGTTACAAGATGGAATCATGATGTGTTTGAACTCCACATACGCTATCATTAGGGCATGACATACTAAGCATTACTCAGGAGAGATTGAACAGTGAAGGCAAAGATTAATTGGCACCTTCATGTAACACAAATGATGTGTTTCTTTTTTAAGGCTCTGGCTTATGACAATTGTGGGAATATAAAAAATAAACGTTGTTATAGTGATAGTAACCTATGCTAAGGTTTTCAGCACAATCACTGTTGCACAGAAGTTAAACCTAAGCAGTTCAAGTTTAATCTTTAAAAATACAGCCAACAATGGACTATTGTAGAGATGGACTAGGTCCCTGGAGAAGTGAAAACTATACATTGTGCTGTACTGAAAAAAAGTCACAAAAATTCCAAAAATACTATATTGATGTCTGGCAGAGCTCTATACAATGGCACTTCCTCTCAAAAACATTTTAACAACACTTAAGGGTAAATCATGTTGATCTCAGACAATGGTTCTGATTTATTTTTACATATCTAGTGGTGCTACGTTACCGACATGCCATAAGATTCAATGTCTTTCGCATGCCTGGTTCAGACCTAAAATAAGAGGTATTTGAATCGTGGACAAGACATTCGTGCCATGTAAAGTTGCACACAGCCTCTTATACTTGGCCCTCCATTAATCAGGTTGTGCTATGGTGATTTCCGCCTCATACGTCCCACTTCCCCCCCCTAAGACAGTTCCTTCCTGGAGATAAATGGACAATTGCAACTTTCAAAAAGAGCATAGGAAATCGTGTCTTTCTCATCGATTAACTTGGACCATCAAATGTAAATATGCCTGCTAGCCTTATTTCAGCCCTGTTAAAATCTATTCAGCTATATGCTTGTTTACAAGATGGAATATCCTGAACAGTGTTTCTGCTAAGGAAATCACTATGGAGTACAAATCTCAGTGTGAAAGATTGATTTAAGAAATGTGCAGTGAGGTGAAAAATCTTAAATGGCACCTGGTAGATTGGTGCTTTATTGTCCTTTTTAGTCAATCTGATCCTTCTTGTAGATTAAGCTATTTTCTACAAGGTTTTGATAAAGTGTATGACCCAATTGTGGCCAAAAGCTGCTGTCTATACCATCCATCCATTTTTAAAACTGGACCAGCTTGGGGTCCTTCAAACGGACTGGCGACTGATGTGCTACAGCTCGGCTCAATGCATGGTTAACATGCACGTAGGCCCAGGCACACTCAAGATAAGATTATCTCTCGACACACACTGTAACTGGTGATCCCAGGATTAGCAACTATGCAGGATGTCAATACACTAGAGTTGACAATTACACTTCTTGTCCTTAGCAAATTATGAGCATGGCTTTGTCCTATTTTACCTTTTCCAATCGGTTCTTGTGTTTTCCCTCTCCACGTTATCCCTTTTGTAAACAAATCCGCAAAGAGTTTTCAATGGAGCTTATTTGTTAATGACTGAAAATAAAATCAATGTTTTTCTTGTGTTTCCATTATTCCGTTATTCTTTTTTGTTTAAGGTCTGGAAACCCGTAAACAGGATAAAATGAATGAATGAATGAATAATCACAAAGGACTCCAAACTCCCCTGTTGCACATTAAAACTTTTCCAGTGGTTTACAGCATTGAGATTCAGTCTGTCTGTCCACACAGCCTAAAAAAAGGTGATTTTTTTAAACTACGTAATTAGAAAAATGAAATTCTCCTTATCCTTCTGAGAGTCACATGTTGCTGGAAGCTGTCCCAGCTGACATTGGGCAAAATTGAACAAGTCTCAAAGCAAATACTGTATAGTGACAAAACATACACACCATAACTGGGGAATCTAAACCCACACTACTTGCACCAAATACAAGCGAGTATACCACTGTAACGTTGATGACTTCAGGCATTTTCTGAAATCTTGTCATGTGGGAATGTATTTTGACAAAAGCCCTTTGAATGTCATTTTCAAAGTCGGTGAAAAATAAAAACACAACGTGGTTCTTTTAAAAAAACAACAACAACAACAACAAGCTGAAATCTAATCCCTTAGAACAGTATGTGGACAAATGCTTGGCTAAAATTCACGAGAAACATTTGCAAGATTGATTGGCTCTTCCAATTTTTGTATAAGGGATCTACAGTAGGAATGAACGGATGATTGTTTTATTAGGCCAAAGGAAGGGCTTAATCTTAGTTGACTAACTCGTCTTAATATAGAAAGAGGACCTCGTCTAATGTATAGTCATCAAAGGAGCATCCTTGCTTACATACGGATTTACGCACACATTACATAGCCTTCCAGTCAATTTCTCCTAAACGCAATGTGATTATTTGACTGGGAAGCTTACAGGACCGAAAACAGCTCAATGCTACTCCATGCTCGGCAGACAGAGCTACATTGATTGTACTGGATACGTCTATATTTAGTTGTTCAAAGTAATGAAAGATGAAGGGTAAAGGACAGTGAAATTGGATGCAAAATAGCATTACCAAACTTCCATACCAAGTAATGAAGAAACAAGGAAAATTCTCCTGTGTATTAGCAGGGAATGGAAATTCTAATGGGAATATATTACTGAATAAATCAGATATTTGGAACTAACGGAGGACTCATTCTCAACATATTTTGGTGAATAAAACAAATATTGTATAAATTCATGAATTAACTTCATCGACAAGTTCAAATATGATTTTAAATGACTGTATCGCACCTAAAATGAACTTGGCAACATCAAATAATAATCCAACTGAATCTTCATACCAAATAATCCAATCCAAAGTGTAATCGCCTTGAATGCAACTGATTTTAATATCTTTGGAATTTATACCCGAGCAGATATTTAATGCTAAGGCACCTTACGTATCAAGATGTGGATGATTCAGTATTGAATTATTAAGACAATTCAAATGAAAAAGATTTTGAGAATTCGGGTAGTTTGAAATTGCTTCTGAAATCATTATGAAGTCAACATCTGTTTGAGTATCGTTTTTGCAATTCTTCATTGGACAAGGACACACTTTTTTTCATATTACACATTATGTACAGCCTTTCTAACCCTTTTTATTGTTCTTTTATTGTCTTTATATCTTGGTAATGAGTAAAATTGTCAAATGAATCATTATTATGATCATTATCATAAAGTAAAAGTACCGAGCTTTGGGACAGTTATTTTACAAAAACTAATAAAATTGGGATAGTCGACTATAAACAATAATGTGGTAATAAGGGCCATCCTAGCACTTAATAAAATTAACTACAGTATATACAGTGGTCAACAACGATGAGAAGTGATAAAGTACTGTGCAGTATTTGTTATCGTAGCCACAGTATGATATCTGGGGATTGCTATGATGTATTCGCCAGCCATCCCACAAAGTACCCTCTACTTTAGTATCAATTTACGCAGTTGTGTCTTGAAATTCTTTCTTACCCGAATGGGGGATGATCGGGTGCTCCGTCTTGTGACACGGTGACTCGGGTAGCAGCACCGGCCCTCTCCTACCGGCCACGCCTCCGAGCCTCAGCAGCAGCATGCACTGCAATAGCAGCAGTGCATGCTTGCTAACTGAGCGTCCCATGAGGGGCCTGGGCTAGGCTCACTTCTCCTCAAGCCTCAGGGGCCAAGCGCATCGAAGAGAGACACACCTGGTGGGAGCAAAAAAACAAGACGGATTTGGGTTAGAAAGAGTGTTACTCTCACATGTAATCAGATCAGAGTGCGCAAAACACTTCCTTACTCAAGCAAACTAATTCTGACTATCACTTCAAATTCAGGCGGATAAAAACATGAAAAATATATCCTTTGAGAGAAACCGAAAGGTGGTGTGAAGTAGTGACAGAGTGAAGATAGTTTGCCGAAGCTCAGTCTTCAGTGAGCTTTGGAACCTATAAATCACAATGTTGTGTTAGGTGAAGTACTACGTGTGTGAGTTTCTTCCAAGAACACATTTTATCTCTGACACACTTTGCCTTATCTGAAATGGGGAACATTGGCTCTGTATTTGTTTGTTAATTTTTCATTTGTCAATTTCCTTATAAACCAACACAAATGGGTTAAAGGACAAACATCATTGCATCATTGTTAGAAAGCATTAATCCTAATTATTCATATTCACACTTGAAGTTCGCAGATGTGGAGATGACATTTGGTGAATTGAAAAAAAATCTTTGAATGCTTTTAGTCCAAAGTATTAAAAAAAATATTCTGCTAAATTGTCATTGCTGAAAAAAGTTGATGGTATCAGCTGGGATTTCGACACAGTTGCATCAAATATGGTTGCCAGTCAAGGTAAATAAAGCTGGACACTCTAATCAGTATTCATTGGAGACTAATTCTCAATATCATTACGCCGTTCAACCAATTCTTGCATCATTAAGCCTTGGAACAACAAAGTGCTCTGCACAATTGTTGATGATCTCTTTCTTTGCAGGCACAAACTGATGAGCAGCTTAGACCATCCACATCATTGCTTTTTAATCATTCATGTGATGTCATTAAAAAGATTGATTCAAGTGCTATGGAATACAAGAATGAGCTTTTTGGAGAGGATTCTTTATTTTACGGAGCTGTTCAGGTCAGGTAAACATGGGACTTGAAGAAAATGTGCAAAGTAATGAAATGACTTTTCTAATGCATTGTGTTTCGGGAACTTATGGAGTACTCATTAATTCAGTGCTAGAGGAAATTGATTTTCATCTGAAGCCCAAAAAAAATCTACATTGTCAAACAAAAACACAATATTTCTTGGTTGATGAAAGAACTATAGGTACGTAAATGCAATATTCTCAAATAGCAAAAAATTGTGTTGTAAAGATGTGTTTATGGCAGAAACTAAAGGGAAATAGGAAAGGTTTTCATTCATTCATTCATCTGCCCTACCGCGTATTCTTGTGCGGGTTGCGGGAGGCGCCTATCCCAGCTGATTTTGGGCAGACGAAAACCAGACAACACCCTCTAGACTGGTCGCAAGTTAGCCGTAGGGCACGTAGAGAGAGAAATGACCAATTGCACTCTCAAGCATACCGCTACCAGCGGGAATCGAAGCCGCGCCTGCTCGCACCAAGTCAGGCAAGTCAAACACTACACCATCAGGCGGTATAACTGGAAGGATATGAAATAGAATTCACCTCATCTCTGGTATGAAATCAATTCAGTTCAGAGCTAAAATGCCTCTACCTTCTGCTTCCAAAATGTCATGCCGATTGTTTGCGGTGTTGATTTGATTTTCAACCTGAATGCAAACTTTGCCCTGCCTTGAGAGCAAATTAATGCCCCCATGACCTTGGGGGTTACGGAATTAAAGTATTAAAGTCTAGAGTAAAAGTCATAGCAGGTGTGCTTACATGGTTTTTCATTACCTGCAGAGAAATGTTTAAGCACCTGTCATGCACTCAAGGAGATAGTAAGTGACAGCATGATGTCCCCTTTTTCCGTTCATCTCAAACCGTCACAATCGGCTGGTTTCTTAGGTAGTCTATAACTTCTTTTCAAAACCTAAACGACAGCTGCTATGCAAGGATAGGAGCAAGTCACGTTCCTGAGGCAAGTCATGGATGAATATTTGTACTATACGTTTGTATAAACGGATAGACATAGATGTCTTCTCATTGTCAAAGCACTTGCAGGAAACTCCAGATTGTCTGATCATCCTGCAGCTGATCATTGACTGAACCTTTGCTGTTCCATCTTGATGAGTGTCATCCACTTTCTGGTTTTGTGATCCATTCAAGGCATTATAGATCATTTTAGCTGAACAGCCTCTAAGTCAAATTACTTTTCTTGTGTATCTTCACCTACAATAATGTTCAGTGGGTCCTATTTTCTCTTCAAATGCCACTGGCCCTGTAGGAGAACACTGAGAGCTTTTTACACTTTTAGAAAGTCTAAGCCCTCAAATCATCTCAAGGGCATATTACTACAAGCCTTAGGCCTCTGCCTGCTCACCTTCCACTACAGCTTCAAGTTCACCTTTTTTTACAAGTACAGAAGACACCCACACAGGAACAACCCCATGAATCACTCAAACCCAGCAAAGGGCATACAAATGTTGGAGATCATGATGTTTTCATTAAAATGTTTTCAGGGGCATTATATCTTACAAGAAGTATTCTTGCAAGCATGGGAGTCTGCTTGGGTGTGCTAATGGGCAAGCGTCAGATCTCTCAGCACCAGTTCCATGCAAACATTAGCAGCCAATGTATACAAGACTAATATCCCAGCAACCTCCACTTGACTTAAATGTTTAGTTAGACCGACCTTAATTGCATAGTTATGTACCTCTCCCTTTAGTGTGGTTAGTTTTCGAGGAAAGCAAAACCATTATAAAAATATTTTTTGTTAATAGCAAACCTGAGAGTGCAATGCAAAATTCAATAAGATCGAAGTATAATTTGGTCGATTTACAAACAAGTTATTCGATCGTAAAACTACGGAATGTACAAGTTACTTTGTCGCACCCCCAGTTGTTTAAAGCAAGTGCAAACACTTCATCTTCACTTTAAGTCGAGGAGCTAACCAATCAATTGAATTCTTCCTGCAGTAATGAGTTGGGGGGATCATATTAAGAGAGGTATTGATTCAGTGAGAGGTTGATACAAAGATTCTTGAATTGCACACTATATAAATTGAAGAGCCTCTTGCATAAATGTTGTCTTTGTATTTGTTACAATGACCAACACACGAGACAGCAACCATGCACACAAACACGTTTCAAGTGTCCAAACTCACAGGAGCGTGAGGCCGAGGTCACACCTCACTCCCGATTGATGCCTTGCACTCAGACCCGACACACACTGGTAAAAATCCACCCAGACTTTGTTTAAGGCCACAACACACAAAGAGGCCACTGAGGAGCACTGTGTTTACATGTGCACTTCTTTGGAAACCTGTTTGTTTATACCCATTTAAAAAAGTGTTATGTTGCCACTTGTAGTTCCATATTGTCTGTATGTGGACTTCTCTGAAAAATGTATGATGAATATAGTTTGAAGCTCTGCACAGGAGTACATAGGTTAGCGAAAGAGGTGATAAAACTACTGCATTTCAATAACAACTTGATGAATCAAGTATCTATACATCAGGCAACATCAATGTTTTTTAAGAGGACTTTCACTTGACATGGGCTGAGCGATTGACTGGCAGTTTATATTCATGGCAAATTCAAAGTATATAATATGAGTAGCTATTTATTGTCATTGTACATTATCTCAGAGGAAATTTAACTTATCAAAAGCTAAAAGCAACTTATCAGGAACAAAAAAATATACATATTTTTTAAGCAATCTCCAGACAGCATTTATCACTAATGTACATAGGAAACTTTAGAAGGGAGTACAATAGCAAAACGCCCAATTCATGTTTTATAATATGAAAAAATATTTCAAACAGTTAAAAACAAGCGGAAATCTATTGTAAAGCTATATTACATTAGCAATTTGAGCAGTCACTACCCCAGGGGGCATCCAAGACCAAAAAAAAACCCAAATGCCCCTGCATGAATAATGTATTGGCAACAAATTAGTTTAACACCATCATTCTACTAAGTGTCTCTGGGTGGAGTCAGAACTTACCAAAAAATGCAGCAAACAAACCAAACAAGCAACCACTGTGGACGCCAACATATCCTGCATTCACATGTAATTTCCGCAGTGGATTCCAACTTCTTGTCATCAGTCTCACTGAAATTAAATTCCAAAGATGTTGGGAAACCTTTAATTTCCAATGTTAAAAATATAACATGGTATTCCGCCATTGTTTTTGCTCCTCTCTAACTGATCTGAGCCCGAATTGCTGAGCCACATAAACGATCTTGGGGAAACCACCTATAAAGCAACCACAAAACTTCACATACATTACAATTTCATAGACATCATCTCCAGGAAGACCCAAAACCAAAACAGGACTAAGTGAAATGTATTTAACTGAGTCCCTCCAGCCAAGATGAACCTAAAGAACTCAATTTGTTTGCTCAGCAAAATGAAACTGCCATTTATAATCAATACCATTGATAAGTTTTGTAACAGTTTGTTAACACTGCATTCCTCAAAGCATCTACTTTTAATCAAGAAAATTGGCCTTATGTTCCAGTGGTCTGACTTCCATTTTTCTAATATAAAAGCTGTAATTTAAATTGCTTATAATGTAAGAAAACAGATCAACTGTCACAAAAGTTACGTCTACATCTTCATTTATACCCACGTCAACCTCTAAACATCTCATTGATGAGCCTCACCATGCATGTCTTATAAGAGAATTAATAACTGAGTGAAGTAAATATTCACCCAGGAGAACAATACACACTGAGACACTGCTTATATGGGTGTGCTGGGCATAAAGTACACACGAGCAGTCAGACAGTAATCACAGTGGCACAGCAGAGCTGTCGGTTTCGCTGCGCGTGGTTATACACAACACTTAACAATACAATGTGTTTTGTTTGTTTTTTTCCGGCTTGTTAACAAATCTTATGTCTAACAGCTCACTTGCAGAAATTGGCCAAGCTTCTGCCAATGCATACATCGCAATCGTGCCAAACTATTGATGCTCAATAATATTTAATACCACGATAATGACTTTATAGGGCGATTACAATTCAAAATGCCTGTTGTCCTGAAAATGTATGCAAGTCATTTCTCCTTGTTGACATTAATTAATATTATTGATGGCTACCACATTTCCTCAAGGTGACGGCAGGTGGTGTTGGGTGTCCTTCCGTATTCCCCCTTGGGAAGGTCAGGCTGCTTCAGTGGAGATCAGATAGATCTGTATTGCCTGTTCTCATGTTGCCTTGAAAGCAACTCGGTTTACCTCAGATGACAAAGATCCAAGTGAGTCGGCAGAGTTAATTCACTGGCTTGTTGTTAGTCGTTTGGTGTGGGTCCAACCTTTAATTGCTATATATACTGCCAAGGATTATATTACCGTCCTTTCATTTGCACTCATTGTCTCCACAGGTGATTTGGCATTGCTTAGCCTATTCCGCCTGCACATTAATTTAAATACACATTTTGCCACTTTTGCCCTTTCTCATGACATTAATTTTCTTTGGGACAATAATTACATGTAAGCAATAGGATATACCAAGGACACCATTTAGTATGCACTAGTATGGCTACAGGCAACATTTTCTAGGCAAATACAATGCATTGTCCTTATGCCTGCGATTCCTGACACAAACAAAGAAGTCACAATTCCTACTCAATCAAGAATGGGAATTCCAGGCAAATTTTGATTGCATCTGTAACATTGCTTTGCATTTGTAACATTGTAACATTAATTGCAAGCATGAGGGGAGGGAACTGCACTTGTAGCAGAATGCATGGTCACAAGGAGCAAAACAGAAGACCTGTACTGGGGAAATATGAGTCACACAAAATCCAATAGTGGGTTCTTGGTAAAAAACAACAACATGTTTTCTAGCACAACACATTCTTGTTCACACAAGAAAGAGATTTGTGCACTCAAAACACACTTTTCTACCTGGTATTTCTCATTATTTACACGCAAATGTGGCACAAATCCAATGCCATATGTTCCAGTCCAATCCAGCCATTTTACATGTTGCTTCTCTAGCTCACAAAAAGGCATATTCTCAGTTTGCGAGTTAGAAAAGCTGCAGTTTTTTCCTCCATATACAACCATTATCCGAGCCACTTATCCTTACAAGGGTCGCGGGGTTGCTGGAGCCTATCCCAGTCAGCAATGGGCAGTAGACGGGGTATACACTAATTATTTGCCAGAAAATTGCAGGTATATGGAAACTGACAACCTCACACATCCCTACAGACAATTTGAAGTGAATTCAATCCACCAACCATAAATTATTTGGAATGTAGGAAGAAACCAGAAAACTTGGAGAAAATGCTTCCCAAAAGTTGTCTGGTACAGATTCCAGCACCGCCATGATCCTCAATAGGATAAGCAGTAAAGGAAATGAATGGAAGAATTAATGAATTTAAGGTCAGTTTCATGTTTTCCTGCCACACCCACACATGAAAGAGAGAAATGCTTTGTGTTCTGCACATGTAAAATCTGGTGTCCTAATTTCCTCACCCACTTTATTGTGGTTCACTGGGAAGGGGAAACACAATATTACACTTGAAGTTTGAAAGCAGTTACAATGTACAATTTACCTCTTACATTGATGTGAAGACTCAGCTCCCAAGCCAAACTAATCACATGCTTGACTGCTGCTTCAAACTAATTAATTACAACAATTTACAGTAGTGCAAGGTTCCCACTGGGTGCCAGAATCGCCACACTTGCATAGTGACTTTGCACAAAAACATTTCCTCCAGTTGATGAAACAGGACCCTGTGCAGTGTTTTAAAACAAATTCAATGGGGGTTAAATTTGCCCTTGCAGAGTTTTAGAAAAACATGGAACAGGAAGACCCTTAATGACTGTAATTGCTTAATTATGGATTTTACTGTGCGTTAAATCATTTGTTACTATGCCAGAACTTTAAACCATTTATAACACAAGTAAAAAAAATGTTTTAAAGTCGAGCAGGCTGTTCTAGAGGACAGCAAACATAACCTTTTGTTACATTGAGTCATTACTCATTTTTGTCTCCTGAAATGACTTGAATGAGATTTAGCCTCCAAAAAGCATTTTCCCTTTAGTGTTTTAAATGTAGCGGTTCACAAGTCTCAACTTGGCTGCCTTCAAACTACATCTGCTGTATAAGGCATGCTATAGTAGGTTTAAGTGTACTGCATTCCCCATTCATCTTTTTCATGGATTTCAGTCACAGTCATAATTTTTAGATTAAAAAAAAATCCCATATGTCCATAGTTTGAGGCCATCCTCAGCTGTTCTTGAATCACATCGTCTTTGGTGTTTCCACTTTCATCCCGAGTTAATGCATTGTGGGTGTGTCGGATGCCTATAAAGTGCATGTGTTCAAGCCCATAAAAACGATTTAGCTGCAAACCTGAGAATTTGCTAAATTAGACATACTAATTAATAGATATACTAATAAATAAATAGATAAAATACAATACTGCTGTCAAATGGTTTATATTGTCCTTCTTTGTTCTTTTTGTATTTTGTTTTCTTTCTTATAAGTCTATCATCATCACCCATATGTGGAGTGTATCAAACTTGGCAATAAAATGGACAGGACAGGTCAAAGAAAAAGACCCTGTGCCGAGACGTGTTAGGGGAAAATCACACTTCCTAAAAATTGATAAATGTTTTTTTGTCCAAATAAGCAGAACGCAAAACTGAAAATGGAATTTTAGTTTTTCATACTTTTGTCCACACATGTCCAAACATGAAAGAATGATGATTGCTCAGGTAGTTCTAGTCAATATTGTTGCGTGTGTCAAAGTCTGCTAATATGTTACACAATTTACAGATATCTCACTTTGTAGTGAATGCTTTTATCGTCATTAAACAAGCATAATGAGATTTAAATGGAATAGAATGGGATTTTCTCACGTTTTGCTCCGTTCATCCTTTAAAATGCCTATTCTTTTCTTTCAAATTCCTGTTCTACTTGACATAAATTGTAATAAATGCCTTCTGGTATGCACCTGAGTAAATAAACGTCCACAGCCCCCATATTATAGCGAAACAGTGGTCATGTTTGTACAATACTTGATGAAACCTCATTCAGGCAGTCTCAATGGGACATGCCAGAGAGGAGGATAGAGTGATGACGATTATCTTAATCAGTCGCTGCCCAGCATGGGCGTTTGTGCGACCCCCTGCATCAGAGGGAAAAATTAATTCTGGGAAAATGTTTGTGCCTTTCCAACGGCAGGATTGAAGAGCTCTTAGATCAGATGGCCTGCTTGTTTCACAACCTTATCTGCTTTACCCACTCTGGCTTTAGAATCACACAAACACAGGCCCTCAATCTTTTTGGGA
The DNA here is from genome assembly GCF_051989575.1 of Stigmatopora nigra. Lineage (NCBI taxonomy): Eukaryota > Metazoa > Chordata > Actinopteri > Syngnathiformes > Syngnathidae > Stigmatopora > Stigmatopora nigra. Next base: position 7,849,262 of record NC_135523.1, on the reverse strand, counting down.
TACTTTGTCCCCATCACACAAACACAATTTCACTCTTCAGCATTTTTGACAATATGCATTAGAGCTTATGCGAGCGTGTGAATCAATACGAAACCGCACAAATGTCTGTGGCTTTAGTCTGATGCACCCAGGCATTGCAATTTGTTTGGAAATGTGAGGCTCAGATAAATGAACTCACACACACACAAGCACACGACTACTACCCACGGTCTAGATCATTTAGTGTCGACAGCGCTTTCACACCCTGCGGCCCATCCAAACTCTGAAGTGGTGCACAAATTCTACTGTTTACTCATCTCGAGTTTTCTTCGTAGTGGTGGTCAGTAATTGTAAAGCTCAGCGTATGCGCACACGAGGCAATTCTAGAGATAAGGCAAGGAATTTAACAACAAGCAATAGGCAGCAAAAAAGTGACAAACATGCCCCTGAAAAGCATTCACAAACACACAGCAATTACAAGCATGACACGGCCCTGCTGCTTCAATGACTGCTAGAGAAATGTCAATATGATCTTTGACTTGAAACCATTATATAAAGGGTAGCACAGGCCAGCCCTTTTCAATAAAGACTTTGAAAAAGGCCACTTCTTTTCCTCTCGTCAATTTAGAGGTTAACAGTGTGCTCTGGTAAATGTTTCAAAAACATCTAACTGGTAAATCACTTAACACATTGGCAATGAAATTAAGTGTGGTGTTGTCGGACCCAAGAGAAATACATTTTTAATAAAAGTAAAATCCAAATATTTGCAGTATGTAAATATTTATAAACTTAATTGTGCAACTCTGTTTAAGACTTAGGATGAAACCATCCTGAGCAAATTAACATTTTGGTTTTGTCCATTAGAAGTATTTCTATTCATGAGCCCAAAAAATATTGAGTCTAGGGTGACACCACCTCTCAGTCAAGGCCAACTTAAAGCACCATCAATCATACAAAGATAAGATATGCAGAAAAGGAAATTAATGCTTCTAAAACTCCAGAGCTTAATAAATTAATTTATGAAAAAAAATCACCTGACATATTCCAGCCTTTTCATTTACAAGCTTTGAAGTAAATTGACTGATTTGGATGCAGTGATGAATAGAGAACTGACAGTCATTCCTTGATCTGAATCGTGTACATCTCCCCACCTCTCTCAATAGGGTCCTACTTTGTAGAGACATGTTTAACGATACACTGTCAACCTGTGAATAATTCTACGGCTGCTGATGGAGTGCTGAAATCGGTAGCTCGCTCCCTACACCGACCCTAGGGTGTGTGTCAAGGGAGGGGTGTTCCCTGGAAGCCAGTTGTCACAGCAAGCCCAGAGGACAAAATGATTTGCCACGGTCATACCTAGACTACAAAGACAGGGTAACATCTGTCAAAGATTGCCTGTATTTATTCTGAGGCTTGTCCTACTGTTTTAGCACAAATTATACAAGTTTAAAATTTGTAAAGTCCTCTATACACTATCCTGACTATGGGAAAGTAAAGTAATTGAGCAAAATGATGGGATATTAAAAATCAATATATATAGATATATAATCATTAATCACTCCCATAAAAAGGAACTCGACTCCCCAAAATGATAGTTATAAATGAAAAAGGTAAAGGGGGAAAATGCCACTACATTAACTGCTCAGATGAGGCAACAAATTATTTAGTAGAAATGAGTGTTGTATCATTTCAAGAAGAAAACCAAACAGCAAACAGTCAGTCAGTGCACTGCCCTGTCCCCAAATTGTTGCTGAAGTGATAAGGAACATGAAGCCCATCTCTGGGCATGGCAACATTTTTCAACCTTAATTACATGCTTGGCTAACGGGTAAGTCAACGTTTTTCCCTGGCTGGAGAACTACACTATCCTCGTCTATAGCTATGAGCGGGCAGGTGTCTTAGGCAGATTTGTCAGTCACATATGCACACCTGCCTTCTCCGCCCGCCGCTGTCCAGGAAAAACAAAGCAAATAATAAAGCACCAACTACTTCCCATAGAGATGGCGATATAATCTAAAAATCACTTAAATGCTACCTTGATAGTCCTTGGTGTAAAGTGTCAAAGAAAAGGAAAGTCTTTCAAGGCTCAAAGCCCTCTTTTCTGCATGGAACGCTCCAAATTACAAAGATCCTAATCAATCATATGAGCTTCAGAGGTTAGAGAATATAAAAATGTGAATGATGTATGACAAGCCCTTATAGATAAATGGTACCGTGTTTTTCATTATAATTGTTGCATAGAACCACGAGAATGGAAAGTTATAATGATTCAAGGGTCCTACACGAACAGGGCCCCCTTAGGGTACATTAGAATATGTTATACGAGTTCCCCCTGTATCACATATTTTCATCTGAGCAAATTTTCTGTCTGTTCCCAAGTGACCCAGCAAAATGCACAAATATATTCACCACATTGCAATGGACAAAACAATCAACACAGGTTGAATGGTTTGCTCGTTCCTGGCCATGCTTTAAAAATAGATGTAACATGAACTAACAATAGCGACTTCATTAAAGCAATTTATTTGCATTAAGATAAATGAAGTTAAGGACCTCCTAAAATTGAGCAAAACTGACATTGTCTACCCTTAGGAATTTCATCGAGTCTAGCAACCTATAGTCACTTAATTGGCCCTTTTCTGACAAGAAGTAGGAGACATGTCATCTGCACAGAGATCCAACAGAAAAAACTGATAAGATTACTTCATTTCCAATATCAGGAAGATAAGAATAACTTGATTTCTTCAATGCAAAGATGTGCTGCTATACATATAGCAAGTAATGTACCACCTGACAGAGGACACGTTACAACTGTTGACTCCACTGTGATGTTATCATTTTTCGTTTTTTTATCTTGATTAATGGCAAGAAAGGTCCAATAACTTTAAACAAGATACAAATGGAAATAATTATATATTTGCCTCAAAGCAGCCTTAACTCCTGAAATACTAAGATACTTTTCCCTTAAATTATGCATTACTGTGTCAGGAACATGGTGACAACATGAACCAAGACTCCAAAGTTTTTAATTTATTCAAATTCTTCTTAGGAAATGGCTTGGAGTAGACCACATCCACATTATGAGCAGAAAGATGAGGAGGATTGGGCATGTGGTTATGATTCCTCCTGGCGAACTGTTCTTGGCATGTCCCATTGAAAGAAAGACATGTTGGGAAGACAGGATCTCAATAAGAAGGGTTTTTTGGATAAAGGATGTATTGACATTTAGTCAGCCATGTATTTTTGTTTTGTTTGTATTACTGACAGACACCATAGGGATTAGTGAGTATAATACTATAAAATACAGGAATCAAAGATGAACAACTAGGGCTGTTTGACGAGATGAGTTTTCCTTCCAAATAAATGTTACACGCGTCTCTTTCCCTGTTTTTCTTCTCCGTCTTCTTTCATCCTAAGACAGCAAAGGAGAATGCACAAAACATTCCCCTCCAAATTAACGTTGCTTTTCATCTATTGCTTCACCGGTCAATCCTTAAGGGAGACACAAAGCAAACAAAAGTGCTCTGTAATCAATCTTCCCAAATAGCACTTGCATGGGTGCACCTCAGATAACAAGCTCAACAGAATGTCAACATATATAGCTTGGAAATTAAATGCCTTTACAGACAACTGCAGCAACCAAGACCAACTACTATGGCATATAAAAATATTATTAATTGTACATGAAAGAGTCGTATAGAAAGAGAGTCATCAGGAAACTGTCTTGAAGTACACTATCTTAAGAAAAGTGGCTAAGTGGATAATAAATTAGGTCTCAACTCCAATGGAACTGATTAATTAGCTGATCATGTTCACGTACATTGTGTGCATGTGTCTGTTGAGTTGTAAATTGTGCCATTAACAAAAGAAAGTGGCACAATCTCCTGAAATTGAAGCGTTAATGAGAGAGTGAGAGTTTAGAGAGCATCAAGCAGGAGGGTGTCCATGCTTGTGATTGCACGTGGCACTGCTTGTGTCTCCCAAGGGTAACTTTACAAAAATAGAGCAAGAGTTCTAGAGAGAGCCTGCAGGTACTATCCGTAATTTCCACTTTCTTCAAGTCCAAGTAAGCAGGCGAGCACCTAGAATTGCCTCCCTGTCCTCCTCTTTACAACAGAGGAGACCTAAGACCACTCGAATAAGAAATGTCGAAGATCAATACAAGACCCGCAAATCTTATTGGAACACAATTGGTCTCTCTTTCTGTATAAGATGAGGGCAATCACATCCACCAAACTATAGATGAACTCTCTTTATGCGTCTGTTTTCACTGAAGCAGAGAAAAAGAGAAGCATAAAAGCTGTAATTGGACTGAGCTTGATTTCAGTCTTGTGATACAAATTGGGAGCACAACCAGCTAATTCGACATGAATAAAAAAATATAATGATCATCTCCAGGGTGGACTAACAGTGTGGTTCCTGCTTCAGATGTAGAATATATTGTATTAAATCAACCAAAAATCTATTCTATAAGAATTGATTTCAATTGTAATTTTATTATTTGCATTAATTGAGCACTTCAAGATCTACATCCCACCATGTTATATTTCAACAGTAAAAAATGTAAAAAAAAAAAAAAAAAAGCTCCTAGCGATGTCCCTTCCCAACACTATCAGGTATAAATTTCATTAATAGTACTATTTACTCTGAGTCTCATTAAGTCACTGAAATTCTGACTGGAAATGTTGAGCAGAATTAATGCGGTCTTGTTTTTTACCATTATTGTTTGTCTTGTGAGGTGTTTGACCAATATGGTCCTTTACATCAAAAAAAATAACAGGAGTTTCCCAAAAAACATTTTTAAAGGGGTACTTGTAAACTACTGAAATATTGTTTAAATGAAAATTATTATCGTATTGCAGTACAGAATTTCTTGTGATCTAGCCAGCCAACCTAAATATTACCAATGTCACTGCAAAGTGGAAGAAGCTGTATAAATTCCAAAGCCCAATTTCTGGCATGTATATAATATTATGGTCTAACAGCTGCATGCAAGCCTTACATCACCAAGCACAGTGCCAAATATCAGATGGGGTGGAGCGAAGTATGCAACCACTGCCTGTTGAACAGTAGGAATGTCTTCTGAGTAGTGACTAAGTCCTTCTCCTCCATCTGGTAGTCTAATGACTGACTGCATCGTGCCAGTTTGCTAGATGAGGGGTAAAGCAAAACCCTTGTTTTCCTTAAGAAGGCCTTTAATCAAGACATTTTAGACAATTCTGCTTCCAAATTTGCAAGGGGAATTTTGGAGAATCTCTTTTATGCTCCAGGTGTGGTTGAATTTCCAAAGAATGACCTAAACTCCTTCAAAAAGCCTTCAAGATAAACAACAACAACAAAATATGCCAAAGCTGCCTCACATCCACATTTGCTTCATGTGTTTTGCAAGAATTGGCAAGTTTATAATTCACTATGTCACTACCTTATACATATCTTTGCAAATTTTGTGGTTTAATTGAATTAAATTGTTCCTCCTTCAAATGTGAGATGGTGACATAAACCTTACGGACATATTTTCTACAATTTCAGTGAGGTCTACACTGTAAAAAATGTGTGGCCAAAATATTATTTTCATAAATTACTTCTTATAAAAGCAGTCTTTTGAGGTTCAGCTGGAATTAAGTCAGCACCTTATCCTGGTTTATATTTGAAATGTCCAGATATTAAGCTTATTTGCATACCACGAAAATGGAAGTGAGTGAATTGCTACCGCTGCGTCTTTGAAATTCAAAACCCATTAAAAAAGACTTTTAGCATCAGGGCAAAAGTGATTAGGAATCTACGGGGAGGCTGTAATTGCACTTGCTTCTGTGCAATGCCAGCATCAACTGCATTACACAGAGTTGCATGGCTTCAGCGTTACACTCTCTGGGGAAAAGACAGCAAAAATAAAGGGCAACAAAATCAAATTGCAAACATTAAACTCCATCAAGGTGTCTCTGTAAAAGCTATGCTATGGTCATGTATGTATATCAATAAAAGAAGTGTATGATATGTACTCTTATCCAACTCTATTAAAGGTACAAATAATCAGAAACAATTTTTGCAGTGCAAAAAATAACTTAAAAATACTGTATTCGTCAGACTATGAAGGCACAACTGAGCCCAGGACCCACTAGCTAAAGAATACAAAATGAAGAGGAAAATGTTATACTGTATAAGTTGCATATTTTGAAACAAAGAACAACCTTATGGTAATAACAATATGGCTAAATAGTTTTTCAGATAACTATAGCCCCAAAAGAAAGCCAAATTATGAAAAAAAGTATGATTTATGATCCGGAAAATACAGCAAAGGCATATAGAAAACATTATAAAAGTGATGGAAAAGACAGTTATCCTATTTAAAGCACTGCACTACTTTACTAACTGTGACTAATTTACACTTTTACCATACAAGAACACAAATATCTTGTTAAGAGCCAATTCAGAGGGCAGATGTTTTATTTGCTCAATGACACATCGGCAAGTTCATAACAGCTCATCGGATCAAATTCACAACTTTTGGGTTGGAAAATGACGGCTTCACTAAAAAATATTGCCAACTTATCTCTTCTAATCATGAACCCTTCCTTCATCATATATGCTGGAGTCCGTAAAGGCTTAAAAGACTAGGCGGTCCTCAAAAATCCTCATTAAAGACTGACAAATCTGCTTGTACTGATAGGTGGCCAATGCCAATCTCAAAGTTACCTGAAGGGCGCAAAGCAGTACTGTAGCAAAATTAGAAATAAAATATGGCAGAACTGAGGTAATAAGCTTATAGCAATAGTCAAAATTCATTCAAATTGGAGATATTTATGGTGTCGGTTTAACAATTTGAGTTTGCCCTATCAAAGCAACACGGGTGGCATCTGAGACAAGAAAAACTCGAGCTTAGGATGTCATCGCTGCTGATCCCGCCACGTGTCACGCTGCTTCTCTCTTACTAATCACGTCTCACTTTAATGTTTCCACACTGTCTCGCCGTGATGGATGACACTGTGCCCTCCTTCGGAGGCGCGGGGCAGAAAGCGTGAAGCGCACGCTTAATCCACTTCACTACCTTGCCCTAAATCATCAGAGTGCCACACCAGGTAGACAGAGTAGCACATAGAATATAAAGTAGTAGGTTTGATTTAAAAGAGCCACAGAGGGCCAGTAAACTGATATACGAGTCGGTTGGATTATTTATCAATACAACATGAGACCAAGATTGGCATCTTAAGGGAGAATGAATTACATGTTGGCAAGGTTTCACACACGGGCCCCCCATAAACGTCCCATCGAGCAGGTGGGTGGGGATCCTAATATTTTGAACGTCATGAATGTGTTGTATACTCTCCCCTACAACACCCCCTTGCAGGCCAGGGCCAAGATACGACCGCACTGCCAGCACCCCCGAATGTCCACCCCTGCATCTAAAGCACCCCAAACACACATGCACATATATTTACGTATTGAATTGTTGAAATTAGTTTATGATGGTTATTTCATATACCATGTCAACTTTTGAAGCACCCTTGTGGCTAATTTGAAATTAACTGTGAAATAATTTATTAGAAACTCGTGTTTGGTATACACACATGGCTATGAGCACATGTAATATTAAAATATACCATTCACCATTTACTAATCAAAAGTCACTGAGGGCAAAGCGATTGCATTGAAAATAAAATAAGTCACATTAATCATTTTCACAGTATACAGTTTAGTAATGGTGGATCAAATTTATCAGATTATTTGTTTTAAATATAATACTAGAGATAATAAGATAATGGAAGAGACCAAAATATATACAAAGTATACCAATAGTGATTTGACTCTAGCTGTCTACTTCCCAAAAGCATCATTTTCAGTAGTTTGCAGGGAAAAATAATTTTATGAATCTATTTATTTCTACTGACTACAAAGAAAAATATCTCATTGAAATTAGGTTTGACGTCCAATGGTGCCAATGGCTCTGAAATATGAATCACAAGCATACGTTACAAAACAAAAGCCAGCACAAGCACTTACATGGAATTTTTCATATTTTCATACTGGGAAGTTGTGTTGAGATTTGCCATCTTTTGCAAATGCTGCTTGGAGCTTTAAAAAGTATCCCCTTAAAACACAACAGGTCAATAAACTCTGAGTAAAAATCGTGTCCCAAGACCTCTTAGCTTCATAAGTGCCTGGGATAAACTAAAGGAAGCAACAATACAACTGGAAAAACACTGAAGAATTTATGAAAGCAATTATTATAATGAAGTGAAGAAATATGAACCAGCGCATCATCATTTATGGTAATGGAATTAAGATCACAAACTAATTCCCAACTGATAAACTCAGAACAACTTGTTTAGGTAAGTCACTTTTTCAAGGAACAGTGGGAACACTAGTTGCCCATTTTCTTTATGAAGACACACTGGGCACAGAAAATGGTGCCCCAATATATTCTGGGACACACTAGCAACAGTACCTGACCAACAATACTAGAGCTCACAAGTTCCCGCGAGGGACTAAGTGTCACAGAAGACAGTAAAGTCTGCATATATTGCTGGGACAAGTCTAATTTAAGCTTAGGGCTGAATCTGCCATGAACCACTGAGCTATTTCGTGACGCCTGAGCTGGCTCCACATCAAAGTTGGGTAGCATTACTTTTAGCAGCTATACATCCATTCAACAGTCTATGTTTAGCTTTTACCTCCTCTTGCTGCTCCAATTAAAAATAAAGACAACCAAACTTTCACCCACTCTCACACAATGCATATTCATGGGATGTACGAACACGAACAATACAAACCAGACAAAGCTAATTGGATTTTGGCCGATAGAATTAAATATTCCCTGAAGTCTGGGAGGTATTGATTTAGGTTGTACGATCTTCGTCGTTAGTATCCCGCAACACTGGACGGGTTCAAAGCACGCTGGGATGTATTTAATTTGGGGTCTCCTCTCTTGTGGCTACTTTTGCCTTGGGGGTCTATTGGAGGCCAAAACCAGATGTTTTTTTCACTCGTTTGGGTTGTTCAATGAGCTCGTCTGTGTAGAGTGAGTTGTGTGTTTATGTATGCACAGCTGTCTAGGTGACCCAAATATATCCTTAAAAGTTGAACAGTTTCTTTGTGTTCAAATCCAGACTTGTTTGACTTAGCGTCAGTTTCCGTGCGAGTTGTGTTCACACCATTTCATACGTTTGGAAATGCCACTTCCAACATGTGTGAAGATATGTGCCAATGTGCTTGAGGCATTTGTTTATTTATCTTTTTTTGTAGGCTTAGCTCTTAATCAAGCAATGGTTATCTGACTTTATACTCCACCCACCACCTGAGAAAATGCTTGCTCCACACAAAAAAGGCAACTGAACAGAGGCAACTTTGGACTGTAGGCGGGGACACCTTGAATTGCCAACCGATCACAGAACATGTAATAATTAATAAAACACCATCCATCATATAACGGAATAAAGCAAACACTGCACATAACTAATGCACTGGAATAGATGACATAGACATGGATGATGGCGGAAGTCCATTCAATAAAAGTCAAAGGTTTTTTTTTTCTATTCTTATTTGCCTCAGCTCAGTGAAGTGGCTGAATAAATGCCCTACAGTTTCACTCTCATCTGATGAAAAAAGAGGGTCAGAGGCCAGAAGCTTGTCTTGGGTCACTTGAGGTAGATCACTGATATGGTACTGCATAGAATGTCAAAAATAGAAGCACAAAGGGATGAAGTAGACTTGAGGAAGTCTAAAAAAATTGAAGGGATTTTGTGAGCGGCAAGACTTATTTAAAATAGGTAGGGCAGGAACAAAATGATCCGTTATAAAGGAAGTGATTAAAAGAAGATGAGATGAAAAAAAGATTAATAGGGGAGTGACGCTTGGCTTAAACTACACATTTTGCAAGTCCACAAACCGGTAAATACCTGTGGTCCTAAAAAGTAACAGAACCAGGTGAAAGGGTACTTTGGGGTACACAACAGCAATGCTTACCCCACAGCTGGAAAAACAGTAACACCATTCTTATAAAAGGAGAGGAAACACCATGGTGTGGAGGCAACACTAGCCTATTTAAAACACTCCCTCATTAACTTTGAACCACTTTACACCCACCGGCCTCTCCAAGAAAAAATTCCCAGCCCAGGTAGCTACATCACAGGACCATAGCAAGCCATGAAAAAAGGTGGTAAAAAATGATTAAGGTCTTTTCTGCTCAAGAAGTCATTTTGTCTGTAGAGACATTTCTGCCGGGAATATCTAGTATATATCCGTACAAAGATACTGGAAATGCCTATTGTGGATGTAGGCTACTCATTCTTTATGATAGCAAAGCTGCCTGACCATAATGGGAGAGGAATGAAATGTACTGCTGTAGAGGTACTAATTAAAATGAATAGAGGCTGTCACAATGCTGGTTGTTCACCAGCCAAATGGGAGAGAAGCTACAGAAAGAAAAATCAGCACAGGTTGACGTTGTCCAGCTAAAGATATATACACCCACTTGGAATAAGTTTAAAAATACCATGTACACAAGGGCAATAGACGGACTAAAAGAGTTCCTACTTCAACTACAAAATATCGGCAGCATTTTTCTTTCAACTATTTTATTGGCTATCAAAATATATGAGACTGAACCAAGATAAAGTGGTCAATTTGTTCTGCAAAAACGCAAAAAGGTTAATACATTTCATGTGACCAATTGCTTTGAATCGCCTTTTGCACCGATACATTAAAAATACAGAATTATCAGTTTGGAACGAAACAATTATTCAATAGTTTATTCTTATAACTCCGGTCACAGTTCTCGATGTAATGGGTGTGTTTTGAATGATGTGCCAAAGGGAGGGAGGGATTTAAGCCTATGATGCATTAAAAAATAAACATAGGTACTTTTTACGTGAGTCTGGCAGTAGGCTATCATACTGTCAATCATCCGAGACAAAAAAAAGTGCTTGTTATGTGAACAAATTGATAACATCTTAAATCTAAATTACTGTTCAAGACTGGTTATCACATTGCCTTGGATTTTTTTGTGTTGGAACACTGGAGGACCATTGTGGAACAAGCATGCGACGCCACGCGAGCAAAGCTATTTTTACAACACTTTTGGCAACTTTACAAATCTGAGACTGTCCATGTCTGCACTTTTTTCTATTAACCCGGACGCCTTGGGTGGTTCACACAATTGTGTTATTCATATAAGTGTGTCTGTATGGTGTGACTATGTCTGGAGGTGATTTAAAAAAAAAAAAAAAACAGGAGAAAGCCCATAAATAATGACTTAATGATCCCCTTCAACCTTGCCTTTAATGATGACGATGCCGTTTTGCAGGGCACCGATCCACATGTGGCGCACAGGTGTACCAAGCGTCATCTTTGTTATTCCTAGTAACTTACCACAAGAAGGTATACTTTGACTGTGGTGCTCTTTTAGTAAATCCTAGGCCCCATTTACTCCAAATATAGATGTTAGTCATACGCCTAACTTCATCTTTGTCACACATGGGCTTTCTTTTCTTGGAAAATCTGCACATTAATCATCCCGTCATGTTTCTTTTTCAGTCAGGAGTGAAAAATGTGTGCAGTGGATTTCTTCAAGGCGCACTTTGTCCTTTTGAGTGCCTTATTATGGACACACCAGACAGAAGAAGTCAATTCTGCATTTTGCATAAATATTCACAATAATATTCTTATAAAGAACAGTTACATATGTTTGTGTGTGTGTGTGTGTGTTAAATATAGTGCTGATGTGGGTGTTTTGATGGATTCAGGGCACACTTAACCTTGTACTCTTACTCATCTATATCGAAGAAAAGGCCAAGGAAAAAAAATATTTACAATCCTCTTAAGACTGAAATGTTGGACGTATTGATAGATGGTGCGCGTGGGAGACAAATGACCACCTAGTAGCAAGAATTTCAGTGTGGATTTTTATGAACTTTAACAAATATTAATAATACTAATTAAAAGCATAAAAAATCCCTAAGTAGTGAATTTGCAATAAGTGAAGTCGTAATAATCGAGGGACTACTTATTCTACATTTTTTTGACAAACTACAACAAAATCGCAAACTGTTTTAAAAAATATTCTTAATCAATTCCAAGTAAATATTAACATCTATGCTGATTGGGTGAATCTTTTAAAAACTATTTGGGTCCCCACATTTTACTTCAAGTGTGAATGTGTAGAACTTTGAGACATTTGAAATACAAATGTTGGTAAACAATGTGGAATTTATGCCATATTGTGATTATTTGCGTTCAATGAAACTAAAAACCTTGAGCTAGAAATCAACTCTGGGGTACTGGGTTCAAATCTAGGTCACGACCACCTGTGTGGAGTTTGCATGTTCTCCCCAGTTCTGTATGGGTTTCCTCCGGGTACTCTGGTTTCCTCCCACATAGCAAAAACATCCATGGCAGGCTGATTGGACACTCTAAATTGTCCCTAGGTATGGGTGTGAGTGTGCATTGTTGCCCGTCTCCTTGTGCCCTGCAATTGGCTGGCCACCGATTCAGAGTGTCCTCTGGCCTGGAGACAGCTGGGATTGGCTCTGGCACCCCCAATGGTTCAGAAAATCAGATGAGAGAGATATCTCACCGAATTCATGAATATTGTGATTGTCTGATAGAAGCAAGGGATGGTTTACTACTACATGCTGAGATGCCACATTATGTAACACACTCTACATTTGTTCGCATTAAAGTCTACCACAATCTCATCTTTCTTTTTTTGGAGTACTGCTGCAGGCTACACAAATATGACAGCTTCTCCCATCATTCAAAACCCATAAAGTTTGTCAGAGATTAAGCAAAACAATTATACGAGTGGCCAAATCTCTCTCTAATAATATATTTACAGAGATATTTATATATGGAATGCCCTTTCCTCCTCATTGGAATTTCTCCAGTTTATGTTTAAGACAGTTTAAGGTCAGAAAAACTGCTTATATTGTTATTACGTATTTCCACAGTTATTTATAACTTGACCAAACCTTTTTTGAGGTTTGAGTTAGAAGGCAATCACATTTTTTTGGTCTAAGATTTGTGTTGAGAGAGGGGGTATTATTTCTCCTCTTCATTCAATAGAGCGGTAGCAGATGCGCCTTGGTCAAGATGTCAAGCTAGGGTCAAAATAGCCTGGGAAGAAGAAACTTGAGCCTTTGTTTGTGGCCCTTTGCAGACTTAATAAATGCGTTTGAAAACAGGATGAACAAAAGCTTTTTATATATGAGCAGTGTGTACTTTTCCCGCATGATAGCGTTATATCTTAAACATAGTATTGTTTAAATAGGCAGTCAACATCCTGAATATATATTTCAGCAATGTTTTAAGACAGTGTTTCTTCTAAGCCATGGCAAAAAAAATGCAAAAGTCAGCTTTCACGGCAATAGCTTTTTATCCCTTCACATTAAGAAACCTATGAAGGACCATCTGACTCCAGAGATGCTTTAAACAGTCCACATTCATCCCAGCACAGCCGTTAAGTTAGCAGAAAATGGCAAGGGGATTAAAAGATTCACAGGTTGTACAAACAGTAGAATAAGAGCACTGGCACAGCCAAACATCCAAACCAATCTTTCTCAAAGTGTGCTTTGCAGGAAGATGCTCACTTATCACTAAGGCTCAAGACCAGCAAGGTCTTTCAAATATGTTCATAGCATAACATAGTCAGAAGCACTAAACCAAAATGATTATTTTGAAGTGTCAATCATGAAGACAGTAAAGTCTTCTATGAGGATCCAGTGAGTAAATTGCATTCAAACATGAATTTCCTGGCACATTAGAAATTTCATATGCAAATGAAACAATAAATTATCTGATATTTGTGAATTAAATAACATACACACAGACATGGTGGCATCTGTTGAACATGTACAGTGTGCCAATAAAAATGGAATAAATAAGAAGTTGGAAAAATGCGCAATTCTGAATAAAACAACCTGATGTTTCACACAAAAATCCAAATGTATTTAAACGTTTTGGAAAAGAAAGTTTTAAATTACAATAACCTGAGATGAAGATGAACTGAAAAGTGACAAAATCTTTCAGATGGTGATTTTTTAATACGATATTAGCTTTGTGTTATACTTTAACATATTGATCTTTAAATTATTCCTCAGAATCAGGTTTAAAACAAAAATCTCATTCAAATGTAATGTTTTTGTGCAGGTAAGCTTGAGTTGATTTCAGGCAAATTATCACAAATTGAAACCCAAGAGCAACTTACTCGCAATTTCGTTCGACAATGCATACTCATTTTGATGTAAAAAGGAGAATTGAATGTGTAAAACAACTGTTACTCATTTGCCAAAACAACTGGCTGGTGATTCAAAGCCAGTCAAGTGTCTGGCCGAACAACTATTTTTATGGTGTCTAGAGGAGAACAAATGGTGCTTTTGTGTTGAAAAAAAAAATCAGGTCGCCCATTAAGTCAGTAGCTAGAAGTGTTGAGACAAAGTACACCAGGTTATTTTCAATATTGCACCTGAAAGCTGGTACAAACCTGCATTCAGTCTTGCCAGTCAGAGCAAAAGTAGTGGCTGGAGAACAGTTTTGCAAGAACCACCACATACCACCAGCAAATTAAGTTTGAGCCCATTTTGCCCATTTGCAGATAATCTCAAAAATACTTAAAGAAAAATGTTATTTTAAGCATGAGGGAAAACAAAAATTAAGCCTACATCATGGATTATGAGCTTGGCAAAACAAGTTCAAATTGAACTACGACCACCTAACCTGATAAGCCCACCTGGCCAGCGCACACGCCTTCTACTGGCTAAACCGGAAGCTACAGGAAACAATGAGTCCACACTTAAGTCTTTAAAGCCCAGACTAACAAGTAATTGACAGAAAATTAAAGTCTTTAAACCCTCAATTGCCCATCAGAGTAAAAACATTACCGAATTTTAAATAGTTTGTATTCATATAATATGGTTTTAATCAGGGAAATAAAATTTAAAATAAAACAAGACAAAAATATAAATGGGGCTCTGATGATCATCCATGCATAAACAACGTTAAAATATGCATACTGACCAAAGACGGGCCAAGAACAACAAAGGGAGTCAAATCTAAAGCTCCAGGTGGTCTAAAAATTGCAAACGTAGCACATCAAGTGCACATTTAAACAGTCATTAAAATAATCAGATGTGCTGCTAAAAAATTATCTACTAATGATATACTCAGGGGTGGGGTTGTTTTTCTATTGCAGAATATGTGCATTGGCAACAAAAAAATGGGTGAGAAAAAGTTATTTTAGCGAACTGGCAAATTAGAAATGTGCTGCAGCAGCAGCCACATCACACTATTTGTAATACATGCTGCCTTTTCAGCAGGGACTTCGATTGGAAGTCTGGCTTGAAGTCAGCGCGTGGAGAGAAAAATATTACGAGCACTTTGGTGCTTTTTTGGCATGTTCGACTTGAGGTGGAATACATAAATTGAATAGCACAAATAATACTGCAATGACGTCAACAAAAACAGCAGTATGAGTAAAAACCATGAATTAATTATATTGCATTTATCACTAAATGGGGGCCAGAGTGGAAAACCGCAATTATACAAAACAAATGCCACTTTTTATTTTCCTTGTCGGTTTCCCTTTGGTTTTCCTGTTTTTTCATTTATCATGTAACATTTTTGCGGGCATCTTGTCTATTTCTCTGCCCATTCACTAAATCAGGGACTGCTGCCCCTTGAGAGAAACTCCTGCTTGAATGTTGAGCAATTTCCCTCCAGCTATTTTGGGACAACCTGTCAAATTGACAGCCCGAGATATTATCGTCGATCTGGATAATTCTGCATCCTTTTCGTGCATCTTTTGCATTCAAGACGAAGACGGACGGCTCTAGCCTTTTGTCTGTTTATCTGTTCAGTCACTTCTATCACCGCTGTCCAATCTTCCTTTTCTTGAACCCTTCTTTAATCTCCTACTGCATCTTCCTTCCATTTTTCCTGCATCACAACCAGTGAGCCACTTTATCTTTCAGATGTTATCGCAAACTTTGGTATAGGGCTAGGGATAAAATGAATGTAGCACGCGCTGCAATTTCCTTTCCCCATTCATCTGCCAAGGGATGCTTCCTCGTGTAACTGTGATTTCACTTCTTAGGATCCTGCTCTGATTAGCCTTTTTTGCAACGATTTCAAAGTCCTCATCTGTTTTCATTTGCTAACGATCCAAGAAATCCGAAACAGATTAGATCAAAGTCAGCTCCTTATCATGTGATGATATGTTCTACAAAGGAGGAGGACACAGGGTCTCAGGGACCCCACGTGAGTCAAATTCTCCCTTTTAAAAATGCTAAGACACAAAAAAAAACAGATGTGAACAGAATCATCTACTTTTCATGGCTGCTGGCTTCTAATTGCAGGGCTTATACGAGGCACCACATGTTGTAGTGAGGCAGGTTTTACCTCAGTGAATTATGGCACTGGGGGTAAATCTATTGTGTGTCCAGGGAAATAAACTAGTCAAGGTATTAGGTCTTAAAGTCTTTCCTTTAGTAGATAAATAGTGGGAGGAGCACAGAAGAGTATTTGACCTTAGAATTTAAGTGGCACGTCGAACATGTGGTCAAGAAACAGACACCATTCTTTGAATTCAAGGTATCCTTCTTTAGTCCCACGTGGTTAAGAACAAAAAAATGAGATATTGCAGGAATACTTTGTTGGAAACTTGTTTCAACCATATCAATCAATATTGTGCATGATTTGCACTTATACGGGCTGTCTATAAGTGATGACAAAGTGAAATTTCTGTAAATTTGATAAGCCTTTTCAAATCAAATCTTTGTTGGCATGCTGTTAGAATAGGTCTTTGCTATATCAGAGAAGACAAACTAAGAGGCGGAAGGATGAGGATTTGATACATTGCCACTGGGCGAATGTGTTATTTGACAAATTGACCTAATAATAGGTCTGTTTGATTGAGGATAGTGACTTTAGAAATACTCTGTCTTGATATATTTCTTCTTGTATCATCTATAAACACCTCAACAACTAGCTATGACCCACACCACGTAAAACAAAGTCAGGGTATAAGAATTATAGTAAAGTTATCCCACGAATAATGTGGTTAATGTGGCCGCAATGATCGAAAAATCGCAAAGTAGGATCACCTCTATAATAACAAAAAATGTATTAATCACTAATAGCAGAAAAAACTAAGTGAAGTTGGAATAATCGGGGGAAAACTGCACAAGCCCTGTAAAATAGCAGAAAACTGTGACTATCCTTATTAACCAATCTACCAATAAATCAAATTCATTTCATCACTGAAAAATAATTTGTTTTGAATTCAAACAAGTTGTTTCTTTTAAATCAGTTTCTCTCCAACCTTTTCCTAGAGCCACTTTTTCTTGATCCTCCTTTGAAAAATGGGCTCTAAGGATTATTTAATGATGACCCAAATAGAGCCAGCTGCCTTGTTACAGTCATCTTGCTTTAAAGACAAATTCCTCAGCTATTTGATGGGAGTTTGAGGTTGAGCTGAGAAGAGCGGGACAGTACTTCAACGCTGGAACAGTGCTGGCAGGTCAATGCTGCTTAAGTGGTGCTAATTCCCAGTGACATGTGGACATGTTGCCTACAAACCACAGACATTTAATCTTGGATAGACATGGTGGTGACAGCGCAGTTAATAATGCAGGCAACACAACAGTGGATATAATGTACTACTCTTATGTAAAGTACTGTTAACTCCAAAGGCCTCCTTCCTATGGATTTATCAAAAGTGACCAGTGTTATACAGTGGCTGACGTACGACCAATTTGAGATAGGAGTAGCATTTTGAGCAGATATTTATCTTGAGATAGTGTTTTCAGTGTTTTTTTTTCCCATTAGTCAATGCGAATGGCGTATATACTACTTCTCATTGGCAAGTGGTCATGCATTATCCTATTGTGAAGACATTTGTGTGCATCATTTTCTGAATATTTCCAAGAGAAAACAATCAAACAACCCTCAATATTGACTGAAAGTCAGTGTGGAGGTGGGGCAAATAGAGCCAAAGAAAGGTATCAAAATTTCAAACAAAATTAGAATTACGTTTAGTGTAAAGTTAGATTAAACTTATTTTTGAGTGTGTCTGCATGGTAATCCAAGTTCATTTAAATTTATGTTATGTTACCAGCCTGTTGCCGTGCAAAAAGGTAGGTGTTTTTTTTTCAGAGGATTGGAACAAATTCATTTGTTTTTAGTTCATTTCTATGTTAAATATTTGTTTGAGTTACGAGAAAATCGACATACAATACACATTAAGCTCATATCTCGGGGTACCACTGTATTAGAAAAGTGTTTTGTTCTTTTTAGACAAAGTTTGGAATATACCAATGTAGGTGTCCCTAAATGTATGGCCAGTGAGTGTAAAGGTAAATAAACAGAAGTTAGTTTTTTCCTTATACCTAATCTCTAAGGCAATTGCTCAGCTACTAGGGTTTCTAAAGCAAAAGTGGCATAAATAGTCGATGCACTGATGGACTTGTCACCGTGGCAACATTGGATCTTCCCACTACCCAACAGCACTAAAGACAGACCTGTTTGCTTTTACCTTGACAACTTTTCTTCCCCTACGGACACAAGTAGCAAATATGTGGCTTATAACAATGAACACAACACCAAGTGGAAGTGTTTTCAAGTGGAATTAACTCATGAGTTTGAGCTATAAGAAGGTGAAGGGACAATTTTCAGAAAGTGTTATGATGTATAAGTAAAGTGTCAGCTTAGAGGAGCAAGAACAGCAGGGAGGAAGGAGAACACCACTTCAGCCTTTGTATAGCAGTACATACAAGAGCACTTTAGAAGAAATTTCATCGACAAGAATTCTATTCAAAGTTTGGTTGAAAAGTGAAATAAAAAGTAGTAGATGGTAAAACACTTGAGATAGGAACTTATTTTCTTTGTGTTCTCTTGTTTTGACAACCATTTTCGATCAATGTCGAGTTGCTAAATTTCTAGACCAAATTTAAATGGAAAAAAATGACATCTAAAAATTGCAGGGCAGCGCATTAAGCAACTTGAAAGGTAAAATGGCCAAGACAAGCCAAATTTGAGACTTGAATGAAGATTTTCTTTAAAAATATTCTTCCGAAGTCAAAGAAAAATCCAAGGGGGAACAAAAAAAACACTTCTGCTCTTAAAGGAATGGTGGAATAATAGATTTCACCCAAAGTTTTAAGAAAATATATAAGGCAACATAAAATATCAATGATTACAGTGTATAGCAATGCTCATTCTATGAACAAAACAAGAATCCCGTTATACCAAAGTGCTGCAAACATATCGCTGTCTCTCTTCCATTAAGATCTTTATGATGACTCCATATATTCCATGCAACATTACTGAAGGTTTTATTGCAATGGCTGTCTGTTCGCAATGAATTCAGTCTTTTCCTTCATAAAATAAAAATAGAGAACTAAACCAGCATGACTGATTGCATTGTTTTCTGAACCTAAAAGTTTCACTCTAACATGCACGACGGTCCATTAGGCAATGGCGATGCCCTTTTTATAAATGCTACGTACACACTGCAGATGTAGTTCCTGCTAAATATCATTTGTATTGTTTTTGTTAAGACATTTTAGAGTTCAGTTGAAACTACTAATGTTAATGACGCATGACAAGGAAAAGATGAAAACGACCTCCTTGCCCTCGTGATAAAGATGGAATTGTTTGTGTGTTGCCCAAAGACAAAGTTGCCCAAAGCTCCATGGTACATATGTCAGATAAATAAGGCGCCAAAAGACCTTAAAAGAGCACTGACAGGGCCAGAGGGTAACGACTGTTTAGTTTACATGGGCATGATAATGCCTCTCTACTTTCACCCCCAGTGGGACAGGAACCCCCCCGTGAGGGAAGCCATATCACAAAGGTCAGCGACAATAGTCCCGTCATTCATGTGGTTGTCATAGTGACCGCAGAGCCCACTCAGGCCACAAGGGTCCGTGTCATCAGGGCGAAACTAATTGCTTTGTTTGTGTGCCTGGACTCAAATATCCATCATGCTGCTTAGGCATGATGCAAAGGAATGTGAGGTCGTAAATGAGGATTCCAATCAACGAGAAACGCGTGCTGAATTTGCATATTTAGACTTCTGTCATTCAGAACTTTTCACCTGACTCTTCGCATTATTATGTTGCTTCACTGGAACACTTTCACATTTGGAAAAAATAAGATAAAACGTTGGAAATCTAATTTAATTTCACTATTTGGATGGTGGAGAGGAGCATCTCAAGGGTGCGTGTGTATTTTACAGTACTACTGCCAGCATACAGTATTTACTAAAAAATGCTGTACTACAAATACAGAGCTGGAATCATATCTTTTCAATTGATGTACATTGTATTGAAGCCTGGCGGCTGAGTGGTTAACGCGTCGGCCTCACGGTTGCACGGTCCTGGGTTCAAATCCAGGTCGGTCCACCAGTTTTCATGTTCTCCCGGGCCTGTGTGGGTTTACTCTGGGTACTCTGGTTTCTTCCCACATTCCTAAGGCATGCATGGTAGGCTGGTTGGACACTCTAAATTGCGCCTAGGTATGAAAGGTAAGCGTGAATGATTGTCAGTCTCTTCGTGCCCTGCAATCGGCTGGCTACGGATTCAGGATGTCCCACGCTTCATGCCCAAAAGTCAGCTGGGATAGGCTCCAGCACCCCCCGCGAACCTTGAGGATAAAGTGGTTCAGAAAATGGATGAATGAATGATATGGCATGAATACAGCAGTCCAGTCTACTTGCCAGGATGTGGACTTTTGTTCAAATTGTATCAAAATGCAAGTGATAAATAAAAAAAAAACAGTTGAGGAAATGCATAGGCCGGTAGTCCCTTCAAATGTCATCCAATCTACACATTTAAAATGACTACTACTCCACAACACTAAATTAAATCACTATAGGGTATATAGGATGTGTACATTTCCATGCCATCTTAATTAGGAATCACGTCTCGTTTCAATTTCTTATTTACCGTCCTGAAATATTAAAAAGAGGAGCAGGGGCCAAACACTATTTGTTGACTGTATCAAACATGTGGGTGATGGTTGCACTCTATCAGCGCCACCAAGCGGTCAAAATTGGTAAGAGCGTCTTTTTTTAAAACTTCTAAAAGCGCACTTTAAAAAAAATACGTGTGGCTGTTTAATAATATTTTTTACCCGGAATTAATCCAACTTGTTGCATTTTGGGGTTTTCAGACATTAATAATTCAGAAGATCAAGTTCCATCACATGCATTTTCAAACTAAGAATACAAAGCAAACATTTTAGGAAAGACATTTCGGGTGTAATATCAACTGCAATACGGGAAAAAAGGAGCACATCATAATGAATAAATAAGTATGAATAAATAAATATGAAAAAATGTTTTTTACCTGGTGAGGTGGTCAACTCGCAGTCATTTAGTTGAGATCCACGCAGCGTGTCTTAAGAGTCCGTGGGGGAGAGCAGTGAAGAACAATAAAGACGAATGTGCAAATAGATCCCCAGTTTGTGCTCGGGACGGGCTCCAGCCAAAGTCTTCCTCCTCCCCGCGGACTTCTTGCTTCTATTCCTGACCCACGCAGGAGTGCGCACCAGGCAGCGTGGCTTGAAATCGGACACTGCGCCACAGACAATGTGCCTCCCCTCGGGAGGAGAAATGGGAGGAGTGGGGGTGTGCGTGAGACCTCAAAAGGATGGCAAGGGGAAGAGAAAATGCAACTTACTCCAGGAGATCGCGCATCTTTGTAGCTTGCGCGAGAAGATCGGAGGGTGGTCGATGCGCTTCTCCTGGCGCACCTTCAACAACGTCAGAGGAGAGAAACGTGGCAGCGACGCACAACTGGCCCGGCAGGTGGATAAGGATGGCAGCTAATTTGGACAGAGCCATTAGACTTACCGGGGGTGTCCAATTCAAGTCCTTGTTGGCCCCTATCCAGTGTTTTACTCATGGGTTCTTCCAAAAAACACAACTGAATCAAATAATTAAGGTCTGGGCACATTGCTGATGAGTTGGTCATTCCATTTGGGTGTATTAGTCGAGGAAGGAAGATGTAGAAAACAGACGGGATAGGGGCTAGAGGTGAAATTCGGCTTGGGTCAGGCTTAAAATGGAAAGTATTACTATTTCGGGTTCGCATCAGGTCGAGCTTCTCTCTTCCTGAAAACAAAAAAGAATACTAAAATGATGTGGTCTCTCTCGCTGAATTAAAAAAATAAATAAATACATTTTTTAAAAGTATATACTAGTATATATATGTATATATACGCGTGTATGAATGTATATACACAAACACACATACACATACATCTACATACACACCTGTGTAGAGTTTGCATGTTCTCCCCGGGCCTGCGTGATTTCCTGCGGGTACTCCGGTTTCCTCCCACATTACGAAAACATACGCACTCTAAATTGCCCCTATTTATGGGTGTGGGCGTGCATGGTTCTCCGTCTCCTCATGCCCTGCGATCGACTGGCCAACGATTCAGGGTGTCTCCCGCTTTTGGCCTGGAGACAGCTGAGATTGGCTCCAGCACCCTCTGCAAACCTAATGAGGATAAAGCGGTAAAACATTTTAAAGTGAATTTAACCCAATTCCTACAGCAAACAGGAATCTGGGATAACAGATTGTAGGGCATAATTACGCTCATCTTTTTTGACAGTGAGACACATTGAAATACAAAAATAAATGAGTGAAATTTGATCTTTGAGATGGTATTAGTTGCAGTTGTTTATGTTTTGTGAAAAGCACAGAGCACATTGAGTTACATCAAAATTGCAGTGCGCTGTGTGTCGTGCTGTGCACAGCAGCATTAGCGCCAGCTGTAAATACACTTCTTTGTTGACCGCACTTCACACGTAGGTCTACATTACATTCAAATCAAGTCATTTTCCGTGCTGACTTCACATGTTGGATGCTATGTGTGTGTGATCTCCCCTGCAGCTCGAGGGCGTGGGTGAGCCATCTCCCTCGATCCCCTACGGTGGGAGATGGAAATGAAGTGGATATGTGAAATAGCTAACAAATAGTAAGAGAATCAGCGCACTGGCAATTCCAATATCATAAGCTTGCATGCATTTTTATGAAAAAAAAAAACATAATGCAG
Organism: Stigmatopora nigra; assembly: GCF_051989575.1. Classification (NCBI taxonomy): domain Eukaryota; kingdom Metazoa; phylum Chordata; class Actinopteri; order Syngnathiformes; family Syngnathidae; genus Stigmatopora; species Stigmatopora nigra. The sequence continues at coordinate 7,826,231 of NC_135523.1, read as the reverse complement.
AGGTCTGTAAGTATTTTCACTACATGTTTTAATACTTACACCTGGCCAATGAAATCAAACAAAATAACAAATAGGTATGATCTACATTTTTAAATTTAGAAATGTTCAAAATTGGAAATCAGAAACCAATTGCAAAGACCAAAGCCATAATTGGTAAATAAATAGTTGACTTGAACTGAACATTATTCATTTTGAAAATATGAAATATTTGACACAAATCCTCAATTAGAAAACTTCACTGTAACAAAATTGGAATTTTACAGGAAAGCAGCTCTAGTTGCCAAGCTTATAATGTTAACCAAAAACAAAAAAAGTTTCATTTTCAAACAATCTTTTTTGGTAAATGTTTTTACTCACCAATACTTTGACCTCCACAAGTTTTCGTTTTCCAATCAGGATTGTCAGCACCTCTTTCTCTCTGCATGCTTGTCTCCTCTGCACAATGGATGTGCAACTTGCTCACGGCCAAAACCATAACCCACAGAGGTTCAGCTATGTTTCAGAGCAGATTTTGAGCTGCGAAAGGGGAACTGAGTGAGCAAGTGTCATCCTAAAAAAATGAATATAAACGAGAAAAATACCCAACAATAACGCAATGTCTCTTATGGAACCAAAGGGCCCAATAATGAAGATAGATACATATAATTTGAATAAAACTTTAGTGTTTTTGCCTGAATACAACATAATGTGTGTTATTGTTCAGCATTTCTGTTTGAAGGTACAACTCAAGTTGCCTGGCAACGTGATAAAATTTTAAGGTTGAAAAAGGAGCCTCTTAAATTAAACCTTGTCATGTATTGTGTGCATGTGTTTCATCTTTTAGCTTTTTGAAGACATATTTCTTCAGCTCCACACAGTACAGTGACCAAATATTTTTAAAGTACTGCTATGATGAAAGGTGCTGAAAGCTTCCTTTTATCTTGAGAAGAACAATGGTAATTGAAATATATATCTCTGTGATGTCAGTTCACATTGCGTTGCTTCTCAGCAGGTAACGATGGTCGGATGCCAGGAAAATAAATTATGTGGAAAAATCATTTACCTTGAAACATTATGTTACAATTTGAAAAACTGCGTTCTATAAAATTCCCTTATATTTTCCCATCACAATATTTATTTTTGATTTGGTTTAAAAATATGATATTGGGTGCCATGGTGGAGCGAGTAGTTAGTGTGCCGGCCTCACAGCTTGGGGGTCCTGGGTTCAAATCCACGACACATCTACCTGTGTAGAGTTTGCATGTTCTGTATGGGTTTCCTCCGGGTACTCCAATTTCCTCCCACATTCCAAAAACATGCAAGATAAACTGATGGAACACTCTAAATTGCTTCTAAGTCTCCTTGTGCCCTGTGATTGGCTGGCTACCGATTCAGGGTGTCCCCTGCCTCTGGCCTGAAGTCAGCTGGGATAGGCTCCAGCACTCCCCGCGACCCTAGTGAGGATAAAGCGGAAAAATTAAGATAAGATATATACTGTACTTATGTTATTATATAACACACATAATAAAAACTATATAGTATTTGACATAGCATGGTAAAATCAACCCTACTTCAATAACATTACATCATCTTTAGGACAATGTAAGACTGTCTCCAGTGAAATATGACTTTTTCCTTTAGAAAATATAACACCTACACCAGGTTGGGCTTTTTTGGACTGCAACTTGAACCTTGAAAACAAGTTATTCGTCATGTAGCCTTTTGTCAGCACTTTCAAGCCTTAGGTCATCCACAACTTGGGAAAACCCCGCTGAAGACAGACATTTTCTGACAGATAGCAGCACGCAAAATATACCCTCCTTCGCACACATTGTACATTGACCTGCCAGGGGTGCTGGAGTTGATGAAGGGGAGGTGAAAAGTAGGAGCAAGGCGTGAGAATGGGGATGAATGAAGCAAGTAAAAACAAGCAGAATTACAAAGGCCATTCCAGTTGTGAAAGCACGCAGCCATTTTTCATCTTGGGCTCCTTTTCTACAGGCTCAACGAGCCATCTCGGCCACAATGCTATGTCATCCCTCAGCCGCACTATGGCCCTCCTACGGCACTGGCCACAGCCTTGAGGAGTCCATGCAGTCTACTTTCATTGTCATGCTCCGTTGAAGAAGGATTAGACAATGATGCCATAACTGTCACTGACTGGGAGAAAGTATATGTGCCACAGGGGAAATGTTAAAACTCAGCTTAAAATTATGTAGTGGTTAATTCATCAGCAAAAGTCAAATGTAATATTAAATCCATGCTGAAATTAATGCAGAATAGTTTTAGGTTGTATAATAGGACAATATAACAGTTACATCAGTAATGGACAACATTGATGGTGTTATGTTTGGCGTTTGTAGGATATGGCCAGCATTTTATACACTTTGACTTCATTTTAAGAGTATGCATGGACATTAAAAAGAGTAATGTCTGGCTTTTAGATTTTATTATTATTTACTTAAATAATATTAAGTTAATCATAATTACTACATAGGACTACGGAAAGCAAATTATGCAGTAGTATCTGAAATGATCAGTACATAAGTAAAGAATAAACAAATATTATGTTTTCCAATCCAGTAAAACGTAAAACGTTTTTCCAAAATAATGGGGCTATAATTTTAATTGAATTATATCACTTTACTTCTGTCATGAACACTAGTAATAGTTTTTAAACACAAAAAAAACATTTTACTAGTTGAGTACAAAACCAGATACTCATTTTTTTAAAGGATATTATTGATTTAATTTTTAAGAAAATAAAAACATCTTGCTGGCAAATTTTATTTCGTAAATTTTCCCTTTAGTTAATATTTTAAAAACAATGTATGTTGGAAGAAGTAGTCAATCAAAAAGTGAAGGCATGACTCTGGTATGTGGTAATTAGTTACTGTGCAAGGAGAGCCTATCAGAGACTGTAGGGAGAGAAGGTGGTTACCCTTGTGAGGATAAGTCTTATCCGATAACCGGTAAAGAAAATGCATTTTTTTTAAAATGACTCCAGTATTATTCTACTGTATGTTGAAGTGGCAGCTCAAGGAGGAGTTTATATATACAGAAAGTAATGGCGTTTTCTACATGGCATAAAAATGTTTATAAGGCAAAATATTTCATATATTTTCTTCCTTATCACAGATTTCTTCTCAAGGTTCTGACAATACAATTCCAATACACCATAGTAGCAAAAAAAGTGCTTAAGGGGACTAAGAAACCAGTGAATGAATGGACTGAGTGACATAATGAAATGTAGCAGCTGAGTCTGAGGCCTTATTCTATTTTTTTTTTTTTTGCTCCTGCTAAAATTGTCACTCTTTGTAACCCCTTTTGCTTTGTAATCTCTAAAATAAGACCCTTTTCGTATTTCCAATGCCATTGGTGAATGGGTGACGGTAAGGGCTAGAGAGATGAACTGCAAAATTCAATCATGGGAATTGATAGTTTGGAGTTGGGAAGGCTTTGGGCCATGGGCAGTTTGGAGATTTAATTAAGGTTAAAATGAAGAAGATTCAGCCTGCACAAAACAATCTCATATGGTGACAATTTATTTATTGAGGCTGTGGCAGTCAATGACTTGTCTATCTTAAGATTGTACATTCTTTGTCATTTTTTATTCTCCTTCTAAAATCAATTTCACTGGTTATATATGCAAAATCTGTCCAGGATTATGTTAATAGAAAACATGAAGCCATTTATGCGAGTACTCATTGAATGTTTATTCCTAGCCAGTGGGGAATTAGCACCATTCTTCTCAAGGCAGATCATTTTAAAGGGCAGCAACACTCAATTAAAGAATCTATTATATATAATTCCTCAAACCTTTTTTATGCATGCCAGCATTTTAGTAGTTTAAAATGTATTAGAAAAGATTATCATCTTTTAAATATATTTTTTTATGTCCCATCAAAACTATAATGTTTCCTCTCACCTATTCAGAGCTTCAATTGATGTACCAGGAAAGAGGAAATAAAAGTAATATATGAGCTGTTCATCAGTGTTTGACTTCACCTGCACCAGAGAATTTTTTAGGAATACAATTTATTCGTTTCAGAACCAACTTCAGAATGACCACCCTAAAACAAGTATTGATCATTTGGGTGTGTTAGACTCCAGCATCACCATGATCCTTGTGAGGATAAGTGGTACGGAAAATGAAAAAAAATGTATTTGGTGGGGGACAGGATGAAAGTGTAGGTAGGTATCATGTTCAGCTCACAGTTCTGCGATAATGGGTTCGATCCCTGGTGTTTTATGGCCTTTCTATGTTTTCTCTCTGTACTTTTGCTTCCTCCCACATCCCAAAAACGGTACTCGGACGTTTGGTCGCCCGGACATTTGGTCGCCCGGACGTTTGGTCGCCGGACGTTTGGTCCCCGGTCCTTTGGTCGCCAGTCAAACAGTGACAGAGAGTAAGTACTGTCGAAAACAGATCTCAACAAGAGTTTAATATCTAAATATCTACTGTTGATTCATGGGTCAATATCTAAGTACTGTTTAATATCTAAGTACTGTTGAAACCAGCTCTCAAAAACATGCACAATAGGCTGATTGAAAGAGTTTTGAATCCAATTGACCACACCCACCACACAGAATTTTACATCTGCACACAATATAATTTGGATCCATTACATTATTTTCTGGTCGTACGTTGGTAAGATGCATGCATTGCCTTGTGGATATTCTAATGTGTCTTTTAGATAGATTACTCTAGTAAATGTCAGTGATTTAATGTCCCATAAAGAAAAACGAAAGAATCATCAGGACCAAAATAGCATTGAGAATGTGCAGTAAAAGACAATTATCGTTGCCATTACCGGGGTATTATGATTTCCTATAATTCTCAGTAATGCAGAGTTCCCTTGCTTCTAATGAATCTGCAATATGGAAAGAGAACTCATTAGAATGATTTGGAAATATAGACATCATTCATCTGCACACTGTTTGGGCTGGCTCCATATTTGACCCCGCAAACAAAAAGTCAAATCAGCAAGTAAAGGGGAGTTTTGGGTAATGGTTTTTGCACCACTAATAATTAGTTAATTGGATTTAATAAGTCACATTTTTAAAAGTTAATGTATGTACTTTTTAGAGTGGCATGACTTATCACTCAAAAAGGAAGGTTTATCTGAATACTTGAGTAAGGACTGCGGCACGATTCCTGCAATATCCTAGACTCCTTCAACTATGTTTTTTTTTTACTTTTCCACAGTCAGAATGAACAATTGTGTGTACTAAAAAATACCTTATTCTCAAAGTCAAATGAATCATGTCAAATTCAAAAACAAAACAAGGATATGCATCGGAGATGCCTTTGAACAATGTAAATAACTGATAAGGAAGTAAAAAATGAGGACAGATGCCCAAGTTGCATGCCTGGTCCTGGAAAGGTAATTTACTTTTGTTTTCCTATTTATCAGTCCTGTGTGGAAAATGTTAATACTTACATTTTGGAGCGTTAGAGTCCATTGACCAGGGCACAGAGTGTCCAATAGCGTGTACATACGTATATATGTTTGTCGTCATTGAAACGGATGGAGGAGGAACAAAATGCATCAATGCATTACCAAATTAAATTTGACTTATATATACATATACATGTACTGATATGTTGTTGAGAAAATCATAGTAGTTCTCTTCCCGTCATGGTGGTAGAATCAAACATAGAGTTCTAACTCTTTTTTCAAACTTTTTTTTGTATTAACTTACCTATATTAAGAAGGACGAGACTAAAATTAGGTATGTTTTCCATCACTTTTAGTAAGAATACAAAGAGCTTTGTTATGTCTCATAATAAGAATATTATATGCAAGCTTCTTTGGCCATATGGATAGCTGACTGTCAAAAGGAGAACATCGCAACAACATACAGTACAATCTTTATTTTATTTAATATTAAATGATATTTTTTAAGTATTGTTCTTGTTGGTACATGAATAGAACAGTATTGTAATGGGTAAGTTAAATAATAGGACTAAGAGGGTTTTAAAAGTAAGTATGTAATATTAAATCGACACTATGAAAACACTGTCCCAATGTTGTTGTTATTCACCTATTGCGGCAGGTCACAGAACCTATTTACTGCAATAAATGAGCTATTACTGTATTGCTCTTAAAAGCTTACACGGGGTTCAGTTTTTTTGGTGGAATTAGGCTCGAAACCATCTAGATGGAGCTCCAATGTTCCAATTTTTTGGGAGCACATTTCTGTATGAGCACCTGTTTTCTGTAATGAAAACTTACAAAACATAGCAAATGCCTCACTGATGAACACCTGCAGCGGAGATAAACAGAACACCCCCCTCTCCCAACCAGACACAAACAAACTTGCTGCCAAGAAAAGATGCCAAGTATCTGGCTGTAGGAAAACGTAGAAGTAGTTTGTTTTCAATATATCTTTTAACTGCAACAAAAAAGCAATGTGTTTCTTTACACTAGACATTTTGGATGTCTTTGGAGAGTATATTAAATGTGATTTTTTTTTAATCTTGACATCTAAATGTTTTTTAATTATTAGTTATGAAATTATAAGTATAAAAAACGTGTTCTCTTCTCAAGGTTCATTTTCATCGGACAGTAAATTTAAAGTGTGCTTTACATTATTGTAAATAAGTTGTATATATTTTAATTACGTTAATCATCCGATAAGATGCCATTATTTATCTTTAGGCCAAGGACATAAGTAGGTGCATGGATGAGCCCACATATTTTCTAATCTTTTGGGTTTGAAACTTCCAATCTTGGTCATTTTGTTCATTTCTACAAGAGAAAAAGGAGTTTGACATAAAAAAAAGAATAAACTGTAATACTGGAGATCAAGAAGGTCAATGTTGAACTGAAACAAGCATTCCACCTTTGAAAATGTTCATATCTACACTACACTATCCAAAAATCATGGTATGTGGGGTTAAATAAGCAGGTCATCCTAAAAACATCAACGAAACAGCAATATGACTGATGAAGGATATAGCTGTTTTTCTTGACCAGTATATTATGGGAGTTTGAGTTTATGTCCAAGAAACATACAATACATACAAAGGAGTCTTGCAGATATTGTAATGTATGAAAGGGTGTCCCCTTTAGCCCTTCTAAAGAAAGGTTAGGCATCATTGTGGGAGTTTAAGTTTTCTCATAGAAAAAAAAAGTAGATTTTTGGAATGCCTGTCTATCTCATTCGCCTTTTATGCAATGTCCAAGGATTCCTATCAAGAAAGGAATTTAAAAGTGGCTACAAAGTGAAGTTAAATGTCCTTCACCTGTGTACAGTTTGTGCACCCGTGTTTGCATGCATGATCTGGATTTGTTCAATGTGAATGAGTGGTGACATTTGGTGGACTGCATGACATCAGCCTGCATTTAATCCAATTTAAATAAATCTAAATCAAACTGACTAAATGCACAACTATGGGGCACCGTTTGTGAAGCTGTGGCCGGTAAAAAAAGACAACAGTTTCTACTAATTAGGGCAACACAGTGTTTCAAATATAAGGTGAACATTTTCGAGGTACTTTTTTCACTTTTAGAATTATCTTCGTGAACTTCCTTGCAAATGACTCGCTATGTACAACACACTATTTTTTTTAAGTACTACACTTGCTCTTGGCATCTTGTTGGCAATCAAAAACTGAGACATAAAAGGTTGTGCAAGCTACAGTAGTCTTCACATCATTTGTTAATAGGCACAGTTCCTCACAGCACATTGATGAACGGGAACCGAGACAGTGTCTGGGTGGACTTATCACTTCCAATTTCATTGATGGAGAGTCGATCCGAACCCACTCGCACCTTAATCCCAAATCTAATTCCTGGCTGTCTGCTTGCAAATGTTTCAAAAGAGAACCCTGGCAATGGAAGCAGGAATATTGCAGCACTGCCAAAATGATAAGAGCTTCTGCCAGAGTCTAGATTTGTGGCCATATATATATTGTCCAGCTGTACAGTACATCTGTCAAGTGTGAATTCATTCGTATAAAGACAATCGACTGGTTGTCCTGGTGAGAGCTGCTATGGGAGTGTTGGCATATGAGATGGAATTCTGCATGTACAATGTAAACGGATGGGATTGGTCGTCATTGCTCATAAATGTACTTGTCTAGACTATAAAAGTCTCTCGAAAGATGTTCCAGAAGCTCCCTGGAAACCTGACAACACAATTACCACTCAATATCGGTGTATATTTCCCACTAAATCTTAACAAACGAGAATAATCCTCAGTTAATTTTCAGCTAATTATGAACATTGGTAATTAAACATTCTCTACTCTGTATGTTATGGATGGAACCTGACCTAATTTAGGAGAATAACACTTTAAAATGACACAAAACCTAGACTATTATACCATTTTGTTAGTAATATGTTGACTTTTGTTGGATGTATGGTGTTCCTCACCGGAAGTAATAAATACTACATAATGTGGAAGCCTACATTGCAAATGTTTTCTCTTTTCTGTCTATATTTTCTAGCATTTCACTTATTTATGATGAAAACCGGTATGCGTGTACATCTCAAACATTGAACTGCAAAGGCAGTGTTGTCACTGAGGACATGGGCTTTACAGGGCCTGACAAAAGTATATTAATAATCTATCATCATGTTTCTTGTCAGAAATAATGAGCATTGTGCTATGCTGTTTGGGGAGGATTCGTGAGAGTAGAAGTAACTTACACAAAGTAATGTTCAAAAATAAACTATTAAAAGTATACACTTTTAGAGTGGATTCTTTTGATTACCATTCACTTGAACACAAACCTGAAATGTATGTTTTATCCTTTAAATCTTAAAAAATACATTAACTTATATTTTAAATATAATGTGTTTTGGCGGCTCGGCGACTGAGAGGTTAGCGAGTCGGCCTCGCAGTTCTAGGGTTCGAGGTTTGAATCCAGGTGGGTGGGTCCTCCTGTGTTGAATGTTGTTTTTTTTTGGACTATAAGTCGCACTAGTCAAAATATGCTTCTAATGTATATATACCAGAGAGAATATTAATTGCAGGCCCAGCCAACTATGAGAAAAAGTGTGACTTATAGTCCAAAAAATACAGTAGTTTGTTTGAAAATAAAATATAAGCATTCTTCCTAAAACTCGACCAATACAGTAAAAGAACGGCTAATATTTCTCTGATATCCCAATTCAGCTTTAAATTAGTAGTTTTGTCACATAATTATTTTTATTCTATACATTAATTTATTTTAACCTATGAGATTTGACATGGAAGTTTAAAGTTAGTGTTTGGCATACTTTCTCCTAAATGTCATATTTCTTGCAGTTTTTGTAAAGTAAATGCTGATAGTTGTTTTTTTCTAGTTTCCAAAAAACATGCACATTAACCAAGTCAAATTAAAACAAATTGTAGGTTTAGGTTTGAGTAATAGGTGTGATTTAGATTTTTGCATGGTGGTTAAGAAAATAGATGGTTGTATTTATGGTAATAAAAATGCTATTTCATACTGGTAGCTTGTCATAAATAACTATAAAAACCAGAGCTACAAATCATTTCATCACAGCCAATGGAGCAACACAGCCATCTAGTGGATTACATAAAGTACGCAGAAAAATGTGGAAGTGAATCTGATGATAAACACTCACGTATGGGCAACACATTTGGAAAAATGTAGGGTAAACTCATTATTGGGTGGATTTTGACCACCAAATTCACCTTTAAATTTCATTGTTGTAAATGGGAGTAAAATGGTTAACATTTCGGGGAAGTCTTGAGCTTTACACAATAGAATTTATTCAGTCATCAAGGGGAATAAGTATGGTGGCTAGATAAATGGCACCGCGCTGCATGGTTGGGGACTTTTTGGGTTCTAACAAAATGCCTGAGGGGAGTTCCTTTCTGAAGTTTTGGAAGTCTATAAATGGAAGTTGTGTGGGCCTTTTGTCAAATCACCCAAAAGAATAAAGGGCCAGCACTACATTATGGTGGTCACCTTACGCTGCTGCAGAATCAAAGGGGATTAGTAGTAGTTATATTATCAAGATCATATTCAGTTATTATTTCTTAATTCTGTGCTGAACTTCGTAGTTAAATAGCACAACTGCGCTGCACAATTTTAGGAGTTGTTTTTTGTAAAGGGAGTAAAGTACTCTCAGGCTTTTGCTTACCATGAACGGAAAGAAAATCTATCACATGCACAAATGCTGAAGTAAAATTACTAAATGGAACAAAAAAGCTTATTTACACTTTCATTCCCTACTGCTTTTCTCAATTGTACCAACTCATTTACCTAAGACTCTACTGCCAAATAGTGCAAAACACTTTTATTGACTTAAACAAACTAATGGGATATAGATATTAAGTACCAATGTACTTTGGCTGACCATCAACCAATAAAAGGGATCAGAATCCTATTAGAAAAAAGAACAAAGGGCCAGACATAAGCCAGGGGTTTTTAAAACTGTGACTTAGAACAATACACCAGAGAGAAATATCTGAGTTTGGGGATTCGAAAGAAGAGGTAGAATTTAGCTGTCTCGTCATGTGGGTGGTTTGTGTGTAAAAAAATTCACTTGCCTAAGAAAAAAAAGCACTGACACATTTCAATCCCAGCATCACCCTAAGGCAAAAGGTGGTTTGTTCATGGATATGCTAGAAAAGCAGACTCAGCAAAGGTTGTTTATGCAGTGAGGAGTGGAATGACCTCTCCATATCAAGCAAGTTCTAATTTTCTTTGGGTCGAGTCAGCAGTTCATTTTCAACTTAAAGGAAGTATGTAACATTTCTTGGAGGATGATTGATGTGTGAATTTTAGAGATGGTGGAAGATAGCTAGATCGAAAGAAATATGTACTATGTGAAAAGTATGCTTAAATCCATTTTAAATGGAAAGGCCGACAGTGAATGAGATAGGCAAAAAAATACTAACATGCTGTTATATTCACTACAAACATAAACCAAAAGGCTCTATTATCACCATCTATGAGAAAAAAAGGCTTTTACAAATAAAAAAAGAAATGTCTTACACAATGGCTATATTTCTGATGGAGTTATCGGGTTTAAAATATTATTTTTTGACATTAATCCCGAGTTACATTATAGATAGCAAAAAGAAACTAACCTGTAATCTGATCTTTTCCATTGAGAACTATCTTTTATCATGTGACTTGAATAAATAGGACTCGCCAATTTTGGAGCCCAAAGTTCCTTATTACAGTGATTGGTGGGGAAGACTAAAAAAAAGTGTTTTTCAGTGGTTAGGTTAGAGAAATTAGGTGTACTAAGCCCAACTTCTACTTTAACACATACAAAATGCTACTTCTAGAATTGTCAAAAGAAAAAACACGTCAAGTATTAAGAACAAGTTTAATGCAGGAGGTGCACCCCCCATAAAATGAAACTAAAATAAAACAATCCTACCCATAAATCCCAAAGCCACAAACGGATGAGATTCAACGCAATAGAGCTGTGTTGAGAAGCTAACATTGTGGATGTAAAGTTGATAGTGAAAAACAAATCCTGGCACTTGGATACAATTCTCGTCACGAGGCAGGCTGCATTCAAAACTAAAAATTTCACACTTCATCGCTCACATTTAAAAAAGGACCACACGACTGATTTGTCTTCACAATGCAAAACAGCCATAATCACAATTTAAACCTTTAATTAATTCGCTCTCAAATACCTGAAAGTGTAGATATCGCCAAAAGTTTATAAAAAGCGACATAACTTGAAAGTTGAAATGCAAAGAAACCATAATAATAAAAAAAAAAAAGAATAGTAATGATATTGCGACAGCTGAATTTGAGTTGACCACCCGTGGTCCACTTATAAGTAGACAAGAAGCCGTTAAAATAACTTGGCTACTTTTCATTTGGCAGGACAAAAATTCATATGGACTTAAACAAAAAAAAAGGCCTTTAACAAAAACTCAAATATATTTACACATATACATGTTAATGTTTTTTTTTTTTTTTTAATCATTACTGTCGGAATAGGTTAGATCGGGGTTGTGATTATGTTGAAGATCATGTCTGATTGTTTTACCAAGGCACAAAACCATAAGGTTTTTCCCCATTTCTTTCTTTCATTTTTTCTTTTAACACCCCTAAGTCCGTCAATACACAACACCACACATAACTCCCATGTAATAACACTCGGCAAACAAATTGATTACGATGGCACTTAGTTGGTTCAGTAAGCTGCATTAAATATATTGTTACAACACACACTTGCTCGTGTAGGGACCAATTAGCACATTATTGTCTGAATGTATATTAAAACAAATGTCTTCTGACAAATAGTTAAATGTGGCTTAGCTTGTATATAGCCTTTGTCAACACAGAAGGAATACATGGCAGAACTGCTGATCACAGAAAAACGTCAGGAAGGATATATCTAGTTCATTTTTTTAATAGTCAATGAACTAAATATATGGTTGCAATAGTTGCTGAGCTAAACCATTATTTGATTCATGTTTAACACTTGTTTTGTTGTGTTAGAGCACCCCGTGCAGACAGAAGCACTTTGCCTCTGTGGGTAGAATACTTTGTCTCAACACTAAGATAAATGCACTTACTTTCCACACTCTGGGTTTTTCTTCCGCTAGTAGAAGTAAGCAACCACACTGATTACATCACTTAAGTAAGAGTTTGAAATTGTGATATAAAATCCATAATGTACCTTTACAGGCAAGATTCTACACACTGTGGCAAAAGCAAAAAAAATACTTCTGATGCAGTAATTTGTCCTGAAATGTAACAGTTTTTATCATTCATTGACAGTCAAAAAGTTAACGTGGATTGCTGGACACCTTGAATTAGTGGCCAGCCAATCGCAGGGCACAAGGAGACGGACAACTATTCACGCTCACACTGACACACAAGGCAATTTAGAGTATTCAACCAGCCTACCATGTATACTTTTTAGATGTGGGAAGAAACCGGAGCACCCGAAGAAACCCCATTCAAGCCTATGGAGAACATGCAAACTCCAAGCAGGAAGGTCCAGACCTAGGATGGAAACCTTGATCCCAAAACTTTGATGGCAATGTGCTAACCACTCGGGCCTTTATGTAATTGTCTTCTCTTTGGAATTACTGTTGAGATGTTTTGAACGAATGCACTGTGATCAAAAGTCGTCACGGCAAAAGTGGAATAGAAGAAATGTTTTGTCTGTGGCAATCGTTCCCAACGATTTCAAAAAGAGGCGTGAAATGTGCAACAGTCGTGCTATAGTTGAATGTGTGAACAGTATTTCTGTGACTCCGCTGAAGCTTTGACATCAGAGCTGTTGTCACACGCATGATGGCTATGGGGCAAGTTTTGAGGCACATGGGCTTGCTGATGTCATTTGCTATAACCAATGCCTAGGAAGAAAGGAAGAAAGGCAACCCAAAATAGGCTTCAGAGACCACAGAACACACATGCAAGCTTGTGTCCATTCTGGAAGGCAGTATTTGAGAAAAAGAAAACTAGGATTGTGCATCAGTTAGCTAGGTGGGTTCTCGCGGTGTGACTCTGTGCGGATTGTTTGCCCTTCTTCTTGGCGAACTTGGGCCAGGGGAGACTGCGTGTAAGGGGGTGGTGCCTCACTGGAGCTACTGGAGTCCCCTCCCTCAGAGATGAGAGGCATATGATGAGAGGGCCGAGGCGCATCGGTCTCCTCGACGTGGGCACACTCGCTGTAGGGAGGGGGCTTCAGATCGTCCTCTGAAAAGGAATGTGCAGTTGGGATGAAATGTCTTGAGAACATCAAAGCTTTGGTGTAAACAGACATACTCTGAGGGCTTTGGTGTCTTACAGTAATGTGATTGTGGCAAGCACAAAAGAATATTTGTCTATTGGGCAACTGCAGATTCAATTTCTTTCGTCTGTACAGCTTAAACAAAGAAGCTGACTTTAGTGACTGTAATCAGATTGACTGATCTGGACTCGCCTTATCTCGCCTTGGAGTCCTTTGCCAAAAGGGAGCCGGGTGAGCTAATGATCGTGGAATGCTTCAAAGAGCAAGATAGCTCAAACATAATGAGGATACAGGGATGTAGAATAGTTGGTCAACGAGCAAATTAAAAGTAAATTATTATTTTTCAATAGATGTTGAGTGAGTACCTCCCCTAGTTTTCATAATGCACTTATGAAATTAGCTTAACTACTTGTTTGATCTTTTTTTTGTGTTAAAATTCTCCCATTTTCCATTGCATCAACCAACAATTTGGAACAGGAGATCCGGGGCTATGGTTACATTATTTTAGTTTTATGTCTTTAGTGTTTTATTAAATTGGTATACTTTGTAACAGCAAAATATAAGCTTTGCATTGCAAGAAAAAGGTGTGTACAAAAATATTGCATTTAAGTATTTTTGGTTGTCATGATAGGCATCTGGACAGGTACAGTACTTTAGTTGCACAGGGCAAATGTATGGAATTTAACTTCAAATGTGGGTGGACAAGGAGTGTCTTACCTCTAGAGACTGCATCGTATGGCGGTGGCATGTCTAGGTGAGAAATGGAAACGGTAGGTGGCACCGCTGTGGTGGGCTCTTCATGTGCCAGGTCCTCAGGCACACCATACCAGTTGGGCCAGAGTGAGGTTTGCTATGGAGGTAGGGGAGAAATTTAAATGTCAGTTACAAATTGACGTCTACTAGTGAGAACACACAACAGATACAGCATACAGTATGTGTGTTTAACTACACAATGTGACAAGAAATAAAGCAGTGGTCAATAGGTTTTACTACATACATCTTGCTCTTTTTCTACTTGTTAAAATACTTATTCTTTTAACACTTCAAGCCCAACTTTTGGAATTTCTGAAAGCCAAAATCTGATCACATTCTCACTATGAATGTGCTTACCTGTGAAAGTGTCAGCATTAAGTTTAGAATATACAAGATTTTGATTAATTAAAACAATGCAAAATATATGACTGACTGCGGTGTCCTGTTATGGCTATCGCAACAAGAGCGAAGGTGGAGAAAAACAGGAAATGCCTTAAATGAGTCAGACATGACCGTCTGAGTGTTGCAACTCACCAGTGTTTCCTTTAATCAAACTTTAACCTCAACTGTTTTCAGGCATTTATGTCAATGGGAAACATAAATTCATTTTAAAGTACGTAGTCAAATACTGATTTTCGCATGTAAAACACAGCTAAATATTACCCGACACCATTTTGAAATCAACTTCCTCAAAAAAAACAGTATTAGAATTGTGTAAGCAAAGCCAAACCACTTAGGAAAACTGTAACTTCCATTTGCAACTCAAACTAAATTTAGCCCGTACAAGACGGACAACACTATAAATGAAGGTATACAACTGTGAATTTCCAACTTCTAAATCATTTAATTTTATAGTGATGCCCCGTAATTCGGATGTGGTTGAGTGCTTTGCAAATTTTAATGCGAGGTGTGCATACTATAAGTAAAGCAAGACACCAAAATGTGTGGCTACAGTGAAGTCTCAAAGAGTAAAGTAACTCTTGAATGGTTAACCTCAAAAAGGATCGGGATGAGAAGTCATTTCTGACTTTGAAGCAAATAGAATGTGACAATTTCAAATGGTTAAAATGACTATTTCTTGTTATAATTATTGTCAATAGCAAACGTCCACTTCAAATATTGTATTGAAAACACCCTAAAGGTAATTGCCTTCATATTTTTTGGACTCCCTCTTACTCCAACAGATTACAAGCAGTTACATCAGTTTTCCTGACACCTATAATTTATTTTATTTTTTATTTTAAATACCATGAAGTTGAAACTTACACTCTGTCTCTCACACATCTGATGGAGGTAAGCCCTCCCTCCAACAATGACTATCTGGGCATTGCGAGGGTTACTCAGGTATGCAGCAAGCTGCCTCTGCCTTGAGCGGTACCAGCAAACGTAGAAGAATATCTTGATGATGATGAACACGATGACCACTCTGTGTTGATGAGGAGGACAGATAGGTTACCATGATTGCCATTTAATCTCAATAGTCATCTACAGTTAATTATCATACTCACATATACCAGTACAGCTCCATTTCGGTTGGACTCCAATCAGTGGGCAGTGGTTTTGGCTGGCAAACCCATTAATATCGTTATAATTGGGCAATAGCTTAGGCAATTGTTGACCAACTTTGAGTGTTGTCAGATGTCGACAGCTTCCAGCATACATTTCAGAAACAATCATTGAAAGCAAACAAACAAGCAAACATACAAACAACACCAAACTTTAGTCTTGAATCAACAAAAACACTAAAATAGTGAATTATAGCCAACCCTTCTGGAACACGCCGCCTATTTTGTAGAGCAGCCGAGAAAAATGTCACTGCGCATTCATTAGTAAATAATGCTTTAAAAAATATATTCTCAATTATGAAAAAATGGCAAACGCATATAGTAATAGTACTTGATTCCACGCAAAAAAAAAAAACAATTTGAATCAGCAAGCTAGCAACATAACACTTTGACCGATCACCAAACTTTAGTCAGAACAAGTAGGGAAGGCTTACTTTAATCCATTAGACGGCAGAAAATGGTTTAGTTAGCCACAAAATTGGGCCAGTGCCTGGCTTGCATCCTCTTCCTGGTTCGGTGATGTGACGAGCTCCGGGGAGCAGCTGAGGCAAAGCTGCCCGAAAAGCAGGCCACAATCACGGCCGCCTGCGCCTATCCTACCAATGTGCTGAAAAGCACCAGAAAATGAACAAATATTCTAGCAATTTCAATGCAGTCCGCGAGAATACTAGTGACTTAGTAGCCACAATTAGTCAAACTGAGACAAATGCGAATGAAATTTTTTAAAAAAGTACTTTTGGGCTAACGTTAAAACCCGGTGATCGCGACTAAGGCGTTCTATTCGAGAGGGGGCGGGTTTCAGATGATGCCTTCAATAAGAATCGGAAAATGCTCGATTTAACCACAGGAAAGACTGTGGGGAGCTAAAAAACAAACAGCTACTTCATTTATTATTGTTATTTTCACATACTACTACCTTCATTTTCTGTTTATCAATAGGAAAAACTCAATCTAACAACACTGAATCGGCAGGGGAATATTCTAAAACAATATGTATCATTCACGAACTTCTGCGAATGCTGCGGAAGTTCCCTAGGAAAAAATGTCAATATACAGGAAGTCCACACATTAGACGTTTATGGTCCATTTCTATTTTTTTTATTTTTTATATTCTCCACGGTGTTGTGATAATAATTGATCACATGTAAGCTTTGCCAAGCTTTAGTGGAAAAATTACTTATTTCTCATCTCATTCTCTGAACCCCCTTAACCTTATTAGGGCCGCGGGGGGTGCTGGAGCCAATCCCTGGTGTCTCCAGGCCAGGGGCAGGGGACACCCTGAACCGGTGGCCAACCGATTGCAGATCATAAGGAGACAGACAACCATACACACTTACACCCATATCAAACCAATATTTGATAACTACATCTAAATAAAAAAAATGTTGTTCAAAGCAAACCATTTTAATCACTAAACGCATATCAAATTTGTATACACAGCTATTTGCAAATTACAACTAATACAAAATATACAGTCACACCCTCAATTGTATTTAAACAAGGTGTCTTTTCTGAGTAGTCCTCTTATTTTACTGTTTGGTTTAGTTTTTATCGGTTATCTTCCACAATGATAGTACGCCTTGGGTAAGTGTCCATGTCCACAAAGATGTAGAGGAACTCGTATTTTCCAGATTCGGGATTCTAGACAGAAATAAACATAATGACAAATAATATTACAAAACAGTTTATAACATGGAATTGAAAATTACCCATATAAATTATTTAATACAAAAGCAGGACTACAAACCTCTTTTGATTCCGAGTGCACTGTGCCTTTAACACCCGGTTCAGCCCCTTCTATGTAAAATTTCAGTCTCATGTGCTTCAGTCCATCCTTCAGATACTCCCTATGACTACAGCGGAAATACACACACAGAAAAGTATTTCTTGTCTACTAATAACGCCCATAATGATCAAAAACACATCTGAAAAAAAGTTATCTCTGCTCAATCTTCCAAAATGATTATTCATTTATGACATCTGTTGTATTAAGAGATAATTCCTAGTTTTCCGTATTTTTAAAAGGTGATCGATTTCATCAAGTGTGAACCTGGTTCTGATTTTGCAAGTTTTGATTTAATTTTATATTCCAAACCTGACTTGCTGTCTTCTTCCTCGACGAGTCGTCTCACCGTAACACTTTATTGGTTCACCAAAAGCGCCTATTACCTGTAATTAAAATCAGCAAAATACTGTAAATAAACAATAATACAAAAAATGTGCTGTTTTCTTTGTGTGATGATGAAAAAATGTCAGTTACCTCTGGGTCTAATTTGACTTTGTTAAATGCTTTCCCATATACTTTATTTGGACTGGAGGAAGAAAATAGTTCTTGGAAAACCACGTATAGAAGACCACCTGAAATGCAGAGAAACAAGGAAGGAAGAAAATGCTGTGAAATATCGATTATATTGACAAATTATGCTTTCAATCTGTTGTGTTGTTATGTTAACCTGTCACTCCAAGCCCAATGAGTACAATGATCAAATAGGAGAAATCTCGGCCAGCTTCTTTCACTGCAAAACAAAATGAGTTATACTAGCAGATTATTTTTACACATTTTTGCCAGAACAGAAAATATGACAATACAGGCTAAATTAATCATGATTTTTTTCAGAACTGTCAGAAATTCTATACTACAGATGTCCATTGCATTCACTTAAAAAAAATCCCTGAATGTTTTTCAAATTAATATATTTTTGGTGGTTGTTTTTTAAAATATAATATAATATTTTTTAATAAAATATTTTATGTTCCTTTTTTTGTTTAATCAATAAATAAAATAAAACGGACTAAGATCAGGCTTCAAACATGAATGAATGAAGAAAAAAACAATCGTTCTGTCTAACATTGTAAATAAAAATAATTTAAAAATTATTTAAGAGATAATTTGCAATATTCTGTCCAAGCGCTTACCTACCTCTATGTGTCGCTGATGGCGTTGGGGACCCACTCTGGTTGTATTTGGATACTGATTTTTGTCCATCGCTTCGCTCCTGACTTTTACTTCTTAAACTAAAGTCAAGGGAAATCGATCTGTGTGGTTGAAGGAAATCATTCAGAGTACGACATTTACACGCGGGTAGTTCAAGCCTGAAGTGGAAGGTCATTTTCGGCACGGTTAAGTCTGTTCGGTGTGTGTGGAATAAAACATTGCCCGCTTTAAATCTGCTTTTCTGCGTCAATGTTGGCGTTAAATTGCGATGCAGGAATTTCAGAGTATGGACATACGCCATTATTGTTGTATAACTGTACAAGATTTAGATCAATGGCACTGTGTCATGCAAAAAAAAACAAATAAAATAACGACAACTAGCCTACAAATAGAGCGTGCGCCATTGAAATCATTGATAAATTATATATAAGTCTAGATGTCTCAAACGCAGTGAGCCAATCGCGAGTCTAGTCGGCCATCTTGCGTCAGAGATTTAATGAGGAGTGTGCTTTGAAATAGTTATTCCTTGCTTAATTTAAACCTAATTTTAAACCTCACGACCCTCGTGTGAATAGGTGATCCTGAGAATGAATGAATAATTTTAAAAGGCAGTTCTGGGGTCATGGGTTCAAATCCAGGTTAGTCCACCTGCTTGTAGTTTGCATATTCTCTGTGTGGGTTTTCTCCAGGTACTCCAGTTTCCTCCCCCATTCCAAAACATGCATGGTAGGCTGATTGGACACCTTAAATTGCCCCTAAGTGTGGATGTGAGTGTGCATGGTTGTCCGGGTAGCCAACAATTCAGGGTGTCCCCCGCCAATGTCCCGTAGTCATCTGGGATAGGCTACAGCACCCCCCGCGACCCTGAGGATGAAGCGTTTCAGAAAATGAGATGAGAATGTTAAAGTACCATGTATAGAAGTCGGCATGAAACCATTTCATGCCAATTTCACATTAACATTGCAATCTATTTATACATACTGTTCAAAATTATTATTTATTTATCTTATTGTACAGTAAATTATTAGTACTGTACATATAATGCATTGCTTATCTCCAACTATACTAAATTAGTAGATCTTGTTGACATCAGAAGACATCAGTAAACATTTGTTTATTGAAATATTCTGTCCAGCATTTTATTTATATTATCAAATCAATATGCAAATGGATCTCTTCAAATAAAAAGACAATGCAATCAATAATTAAGAATATACTAAAGAATTAAAATGCCCAGACATATGCTAGATATCATATCAAGACAT
This sequence comes from Stigmatopora nigra, assembly GCF_051989575.1. NCBI lineage: Eukaryota > Metazoa > Chordata > Actinopteri > Syngnathiformes > Syngnathidae > Stigmatopora > Stigmatopora nigra. The sequence continues at coordinate 7,806,055 of NC_135523.1, read as the reverse complement.
GTTTAAGACAATTCACAACATCCCCTTATGTATAAATTGAAGCATGAAAATGATTTTAAAAAACCTGATTCTTGTATTTTTTCCCCCTTGATGAATAACTTTACATTAAAGGTATTCTCTGGTTTCAGTCTTTTTTTTTCAATGTTCCATGGCTAGTTCAACCTTGCCAGATGTGGTCCACAGGTAGTGTTCTGAAGCAAATAAATCACTTGTTGCACACATCACAGACATCACTCCTCCATCATAACACTGCTACACTACTCAGTCTTATTTCACTGAAGATTCACAAAGGAGAGAGACCTCCAAATGCTGTCAAACTTGGCAAGATGCAGAAGAATGATGCATCTGTCTGATGTATCTGTAGAGAAATGAAAACACCATTACTCAGAATCCATTTATTCCCCCCATAAACCACATATTTTATTCTTTTTAGTTAAATCTGCTACTCAGCCTGTTTTACTGAATTAGTCCACATGTACTCATTTTAACAAATTACTTCCAACTGTTTACTAGTCAATGAAGCAAATGTGTGGAGAGACACATGGAACATTATAGGGCTTTTCTATTATATTAGCCATGGACACTAATGAACTAAACAAGGAAAATAGATGTTATAATGACATTGACATTTCCCAAGAAGCTAATCTGCATCTAATAGTCTTGCCAATGTTGTTGTCTCATCACAACAATAATAAGGATAATTCTATTCAATCACTCAAATAATTGCTCTATTTGAAATACTTCATCATCTAATCAATTTTTTTAACTCTGAATATATTAGCAATTCCAATGCTCTTAAGATCTTGTATATTCTACTTCCATCTTGATATCAGTTATTATTAATATTGCAATAGGAAGAGAACAGGTAAGGGTCTACTTAAATGGAGTCATCTAAAGAAAACTGGGGCATAGTCACGATTCTAGAGGAAGCCATCATCTGTCATTTCATTTTCGATATATTTGCCCTCATTGGGGTCACATCTGTGCTGAAGTTGAATTCAGGTAAGAGGTGAAAACCACAGTAGTGAAGGCCACTTTTTAAAGAGAATATAGATTAAGTGTGGTTACATGGAATCCAATTCAGTAAGTTTTACTTTTAAAAATCCATAGATGAGTTTTATACATATACTGTTGAAATACATGTACCAGAAAGTCTCATATATGAATCATATATTTTACAGTATTATATGTAAATGTTCCTATTGTATGTATGTAAGTCACTATTTATAATGCCGGTTTAGAACAGCAAAACCAATATTATTATTTTTTTGATGATCCCTCCTAATGGATGTTTTACTTTGATAATCCCCCCCAAAAAAAGTCAAAGTCAATTGTCTGGTGGATTAATAAAAAATAAAAAAAACAGCAATTTTCATTTTGGACCGAGCAAATACTCCATAAAACAAAGAAAAAAACTGATATTTAAAAATAATAATGAGGTCTGTAAGTCATGCATGATACTGTATTTACCATAAAGTTCAACAAAACAAGAAAAAAATGTGATTTATTGTTATTTAATATAATTATAGTTACAAATCATCAATAAAACCATCCCTGAAGGATTGTTTGAATAATGTGGAAAACAATGCCACTTTGTCTGAATAGAAAAGTCTGGTTTAATACAAAGACATTAGTTTCCTCGGGTGATTCATGGGAGAATACTCGTAAACGTAGAAATAAAGTCTGTTAAAGAAAATGAATAACATTAAATAAATTACAGCGTGCAGTGAATTTTATTTATTAAAATATTTGTGGGTTGGATTAGTAGGTTCTTTGATAATTTCACATTCTAATTCTATTTCAATTTATATTAAATAAGCATGCTAAAGTGCTGCCTAACCTTGAATGGTTTTCAATATTATAAATTGTATTAATAAATCTATAAATCTACCTATTTGGATAATGCATGCTGAATTTAGATTATAAAAAAGTTTGTTCTTACTGACAATTGGAAGAAACACCCTAAATTTATTTAGTCATAAAACATAGGTGCCCAATTGTTTTCAATGGAGACAAAAACACAATTGAGCTGGACATAAATCTCTCCAAAAATGGAGAAAAAAAAACGTGTAGTCCTTTGTGCTCATCTTTGCACATGATCAAATCATTTCGGGTATATTTGCATCAAAGTGTCTCTTCAGCGTCAGCATCGTGCTGGTGTAAATGTCCGGTCCGCTTTGTCACAAGTCAGTGATGCCTGCTCACACTCATCCGGGACTTCACTACTGACAAGAAGTCTACACTATGGAGACAATGCAACACAATGTAGAACATAAGCACGTACACACACAGACATACACACACATGAACAACCTTTTCATGCTCAAAGACAAAGCAAGCTCACATCAAGGCTGAGAATAAATAACATTGGACTCTTTGAATGTTGACAGTAGGCACACATGCACAATCTAAGAAAAAAGAAACAGGAGTATTTATGGTCCCACCCAATTTTCCTCCAATTTTGATTTCAGAGCATCATTTAAACACTGTATTATAAAATAAAAATGAACCTGTTGAAAAAGATGAAACTAAGTGTATCTGTGTTATTTTGTAAAGGTATAATGTTTGATACATCTTTTGTATTACGTAGTTCTCACTAGATTGTGCTTGTGTACTTGTAAAGTTTTAAGCCAGTATAAAATTCATTGGGCCCAATAACATAATATTTAATATATATAATAGTTCTAATTCCTGACACAACAGAACACATGCAAAATTACATGTGACTTATATGCACATTTATATAAAGTTAAGGCCAACATGTTTTCAGACTACAAATGACACAAAAATATTGCAAAAGACACTTCTTATATACGTTATCGTTAAGTTTTGCCACCGTTATGTTTTTTTTAAATTGTGAAAATCACTCACATTCTTGACATTTTTCATGAAACAATAATTCTCAACATGCCAATGGACAATTACTAGCTTTCAGTATCTGGTGTTAATATTCAAAAATGCTATAGAAGCATTAAATTATCCATAGAAGTACATTTGTTAAATACATATCTGTTGTTTTATAGTACAATGCATTTGTCAGAAATCTTTAGATATTCATTATTTTTATATAATTAATTTTCCATTATGCCATTGGCTGTCCCCTGCCTCGTGCCAAGAGTCAGATGAGATAGGCTCCAGCACCCCTGTGCTACTTGTCAGGATGAAGTGGTTCCGAAAATGAATGAATGAGTCAAACTTTAACTATTAACCAATTTCTAAGTGTGGCCACCTGATGGTCGTCTGTCTCTCTGTAGGGTGCCTACAACTGAATGGCGACCTGTCTAGGGTGTAGGCGGCCTTTCGCCTGTAGTCGGCTGGGATAGGCTCCAGCAACCCCGACAACCAAGTATGGGTGGCACGGAAGATGAATAAATGAATAATTTCTACATCTAATGACAAAAAATAGAAATCTAGTTTGTGAAAATAGTAATAATAATGACCAGGGTATAATTCTCATTAAGCCTGAAAGTATTTTTGCAAATTATTGTGTCATTTCAAGCAAAAAATATAGATTATGTTAAAAAATATATGATTTTGGGTTTAACTTGATATATTGGCAATGCATGCAATAACATTTTGGTCTCACTGGAACATTGTTTAATTAAAATTTTTTTAAAAAACGGCATATGTTCTCACGTTTTACCCAAATTTTAGCTTTTAGATGATGAAAAGGATTATTAAATAAACCGGTAACAAAATGAAATAGAATATAGGTTAAGAAGTCCTTGCAAACGTCCATGCACATTAAAAACATCCACTAAGTTCAGAGTTTGTCCACAAAAGGTTTGAATACTGGCTACGGAATGTAACAGTCAAAAAGAACACCCAAAACAAAACCTATAAAAACATGCTGCAATCGCATGCATCCCTTATTCAAACAACGAAGCCAAATCGGCAAGACAATTACAAGCAAGAAAACATTCTGAAGATAAAATATAAATTAGAACATGCACAATAACATAAGAGGAAAATCATATACATCAAGCAAACTGTGCAAATGACAACAGCACAATTATATTCTGTATAAGAAGTGTGAAATGATGGGGGCTTACCTTGAGATTGTCTCTTAGACCCTAGTTGTGTTGTACTCTGATTCATGTTTGCTCAAAGAGCCAATGAGGCAGAACCTGAAATGTGACGACTTAATATTTTATTCCCCTTTTGCATAGAAACGTCAAACTGCAATATGTTCTGGTGTGTTCAAATTCTTCATGCAGATTTGGGTAGTAATAACATAGAATCAGAAGTGGTGAGGAAAAGTGCATGCGAGGATTTAAAAAATAATAAAGGATTTACTTGATAATTTACGAGAAAAAAATACCCAAATTGTATTTTAACATTAGGCATTGACTCTGTTAACAGTCAATGTAATATTTTAAAATGATTGAGTGATAAATGATTTGTGCCTGATTATGGTAAATCTTAAATTGCTTCAGGGCAACGCCGAGACTATATTGGCACATTTTGCCTGTTTAGCAAAATAAATGCAAGTGGGAATTTGGGTATTGATCTTACAAATAGATAGACTGAAAATCCAGAAAATATGTCTTCACTGAAGGATATGTTGGCAGGAGTAGCTACTCGCTATTTAAGGGTTATTCAATTTAAAGTGAATTTCAGGAAGGATTGAGACATGAATGGATTTTTTTTGTTGGTGTGCAGCCATAGAGGATTTCTGTGATATTTTAGATGGCATGTTTCTTCTTAAGCAGCTACTGTAGGTTATGTCAATTATAATTGATGCTGTGAACAATGGAGAGATCTAAATTTAAATTTGATTATAAACTACAGCAGCAAATGCATTGGTGAATTGATCAATAAAACACTTGTTGGCTGTGTTTCAACACATTTTGCACAACTTAATGTGCACATTGAAAATATTAGATAGGGTCCAAGACAGAACCTGCCCAAAACCAAAAACCTTTGTGTCCAATTTGGGTTAAAGTTTTTGGGGATTTAATAGTAATGCCAGGACAGACTGAATTTTTTCGTGGGTATCAAAATGTGGTCTCGAACCAAGACTGGTTTTTAATGTACAGCACTAATTTACCTTAGATTATTTTGGGTTTAATCTGAAAATGTGTGTCAAAATGTGGTCTCAAACCAAGACTGGTCTACAGTGTACATCACTAGTTTATATTATATTATTATGGGTTTAATCTGAAATGTCAAAATGTGGACTTGAACCAAGACTGGTCTTCAGTGTACAACACTAATTTATATTAAATTATTTTAGGTTTCACCTCAATTGTCAAAATGGGTATCAAAATGTGGTCTTGAACCAAGACTGGTCCTTAATGTACAACACAAAGTTACTATATTACTAAGACAAATATACATTCCTTCAAGTCAAACCAGCTTTTACGAAAAAAAAAAATCTAATTAAATGTTATGAAGGGGTTCAAATAAAGACAACAAAACATTTTAAAGAAAATTTGAGGAGAAAATGAAGAAAAAAAAGAAGATAATACCAAATAAAACAGGAATATCCCACAGTAAAATTAGAGCTGGTGCTCTTCCTTCATCAAAAATCTATAGATACTGACCGCTGTACTGCCTTTTCATGGCGCGAAAGTCGGTGGCTGGTGGTTGGAACTTCATCCATGTCGTCATCCAGATCACATCCGTTGTCTGCTCCCTCTTGTGAGTAGCTGTGCTTCATGACCAAGATGCTCCTCCGGTTCCCCCCGCTTGGCAGCAGGGGTCTCACAGACATGGGAGGCTGCGGGAGGTCCGCGAGCAGGCTTGCCGCAGCCGCATCCCTTGAGCTCAGGTTGCCGCGGCTCCCCCTTCCGCTGAGTGACAGCTGCGATATGTGGGCCGAGCCCGGGTTGGAGGACGAGCCACAGTGGTGGTCGTGGATGCAGCGCGAGGAGGCACGACGGAGAGCGTGGTAGTTCTCAAAGTCCTCTGCAAGGTCTACTAGGTCTGCTGAGGCAGCGGTGGTGGCGGCGCTGCGTAAAGTGCACAGCTCGTAATGAGGCGGCTCGAAGACCTCTTGAAACATAGTAGGGTCGAAGTCCTCACGCCGCAGGATGTATTTTTTGCGAGGTTGCTTAATTTGGACAATGACGGAAATGATGAGGAGGAGGAAAACGATGCAGCAAGTGACGCCAATGATGGTCCCGTTTGTGTTGTTTAGGTTGTCCAGGATGTTGGCGTTCGTCTTCTCTGTGTGTAAAGAGGGAGATGGTTAGAAAAGTGATTTGCATTCCATATTTAGTTCTAACAGCTTCATAGTGAATAACTGAATTTGTGAGTACATTACTTTAGTGTGCATGTTTTACATTTTGTTTCTTATGTGGTGGGCCTTTAACCAGTTTTGATTTCATTACAATTTGAGAAACATTTGTAATAATTCACAAAACAGAGGTAAGTGATCCGTTCAGGGGGGATGCAATGTATCTATAACAGCAGAATACCAAATTACGAGTCCGAAATGATCACTTATTAGGATCTTTTGCCTAGAAAACGCACCTTATGGAGAAGCAATACCAATTTCGTCAGACGCAGACAATTATGATGACAATTAGGCTTTTGTTGTTGATTATGACGACAAAGCCTTTGTCCGATTATTATTATTATTATTATTATTATTATTATTATTATTATTAAATGGAAATTGTAAAATATTTACCATATTTTCCTGACTCTTAACTCCCATTTTTTCATAGTACTTTACTCTACTTCAAGAGTTTGGATAGTTGTTCCGAATTGATATTAAAGAGAAAGACTAACAGATTTAGTAGTGAGATCAAGAGCAAATGTTTTGGGCGGTAAGATAATTCATTGTGACTTTTTGTCCTAAAAATAGTTGTGCGCACCTCTTGAAAAGATTCATACAAATACAACACGGTGACTTACTACCGGGAATTTAAAATCCAAATATGTTGCATTTACACATCTCACCTTTACACTGATTCTCATCCCAAGGGTATACACAATTCTGCTGGCCATTGCATACCAGTGTGTTGTTTATGCACATGTTACTGTGACAGAAGAAGGCATCTGGATCACATGGAGCTGCAAAAAGAGATGGATTACAATTGTAGAACACTTAAACACATTCACTGTATTGAAATTTAAAGAGGTTTAAAAAACCTCAAATGAAGCAAATGTCATCCGCTTGGCCACACAATCATAGAATATTTCACTTCAGACTGAACAGGGCCAAATCTGTAAGCTGCTTAAAAATGTGCAAATCAGTTGAAGGGAAGTCATTTGGAATTAATAAGTCTGTTCTCCCAAAAAATCAATCTGTCGTTTGTTTGGTCTCCTCACACTCATCTTCAAAATCAGTTTGACGTGATTGTGTTTGGTATTCGTCCTTGAGACAACATAACTCAAATTCACCCCTTTGTCATCTTCCAAATGTTAGTTTGGTGGTCATTGCTCATTGCCACAACAACCTTTTTGTCCTCAGCAAACACCTCATCCTTGTCTTTCTCCTTCAGTACGACCTCGTCACAACCATAAGTCAATCCAAGTTAGCAGTAACCCATCAAATGGACGTGTTCATAAAATCAATGTGCTAATATTATAGGAGATGTCGTCATCATCATCATCAAGATGCATATTATAAAGCCAAGGTGACCCTCTTTATTTGTCTCAATGGTCTTTTTTTTAAAAACTCAGGACTTTGAACCAATGCTTGAAATATTATCACTTTAGACACTTTAATGGTTTAACACTTGTGAAAGTTCAGTTTATGTTTTATCTTTTGGAGTTAACAAATGGATAGCATATCTGTCATGTGTCACATGTCATAGCTAACTGTTAATAACCAGCAGAGGGGGCCCAGTCCCTCTTCTTTATACCAGTGAAGCCTCACTTTATAAAACTAGATGCAGGTGAGACCAGGGAGTATTTCAGTAGACTATAGCAGACCAAATTAGTGGCTGAAAATATTTCGAGCATCTGCAAAAGACCTTGTGAGAAGAACAAAGAAGGGTATAATATTGATTTTTTTTTTTAAATATAGTTGACTATGCCATTCCAAACTCTTAATGTGGAGCAGTAGCATTTAAAAATGAGCAATGCTGGTTGGTTTTTCAAACCTTTGGGTTTTAATCCACAAAACTCGGCCAAAATGACAGAAATAGTTTAATTCTTGAAAAGTTCTTCATGCCTTAGTCCAAATAAAAAAGGCTTTACATTTTGGGACACCATATAGGTTATACTTTATTTGCCACCAGGCAATACTTTTTAAGCCTCATTTATATTACACAAGGTATATAAGTAAGGAGAGAAATTGTGTCTTTCCTTGACATTTTCTCGAAATGGTCATTTTCTAACTAACCCTTACGACAATAAGCAGAATGGGAAATAAATGAATGAATTATTCAGTATTCATAAAGATAAATTCACAGCTATAACCTTGTCATATAACACGTGCGAGAAAGCTAGACAAATGACACCACCCATTGCATATTACCAACATAACAACACTATTCTATACAAGCTTCAGTCACTTATTTGAAAATATATACTACATCGGCCCCTCAGTAGTTGCTGATGCTGTTCTGAAGACTGCTTTCTTTAGGCTGAGGCGTTGCCACGGCAACAGTGCATCTTAGTTTAAAAGGTCTCACAACCTAAATGATCCAAATGAACATTTCCTAATGAGGCCATTACAAGAGTGCACATTTAAAATTCATGCAGCAGCATACACTATTTTGGAATTTAAGCAAATTTGCAATTTTAAATATTCCTAATAGACTTTATTGTTAGACATATTTTTAATAAATATAACTATATAATAGACCAAACACATTTTATTTCAAATGCAAAATTGCACTTTTCTATGAGATATTTTTTTAACTGGATTTTTAAACTGGATTTTTAAACTGGATTTTTAAACTGGATTTTTAAACTGGATTTTTAAACTGGATTTTTAAACTGGATTTTTAAACTGGATTTTTAAACTGGATTTTTAAACTGGATTTTTAAACTGGATTTTTAAACTGGATTTTTAAACTGGATTTTTAAACTGGATTTTTAATCTGGATTTTTAATCTGGATTTTTAAACTGGATTTATTTTATTTTTAGATTAAACTATAAAATAATAAGTGGATCATGTCATGTCGTAGAATCTTACGTTCTTGGTAGGTCGTGAAAAGAATGCGGAAGCGGCTTTTCCGACTGGCCTCATCCGCCCACATCCGGATGACCCCTAGGGTTGACACCAACATGAGGTCATTGGCCACAGTGGAGCAGAACTTGCTCTTCAGATCTTCTACTGAACTAAAGAGGGAAATGAAAAGTTGAGAATTTGGTTACAAAAGTTTTCCATAATTTGGCATTGAATATTTAAATTGACAAAACCCAACCCTGAGGGAATAAACGATAATTAAATCATTTTTCCATTGATTAATTTTCTGATATGTTTATCCTCACAAGGCTTTTTTTTTTTAATCAATCATTAGCTGTATTGTTTTTGGGGCTTTACTGATTGAAAAAACAAACAAAGCAGTTTTCATTATTATCCACATAATAATACTGTTCAAAATTCAAGATTTTATGTTTGTCATTGTGTCTATATTAATTTGAGTGAAATAATTTACAACAATTGTGTTTGTATAAATAAATAAAAAGGTACATTCTGTAATAAATCAGCAGATCTGTGACAGGTCAAGATGGGTGCTGCTATTTTTGAAGGTCTTTAAACAATAAAAGTAAGATCTATCACTGGATTAAAGTAAAACATAAGACTATCAAAGGATATTACATTCTCCCTCTTAATGAAGAGCATACACACTGAGCATTTATGTTAATGTTATAGTACAATTAGGCCGGCATTATGCTATAAAGGCCCTATGTAGACATATTAAAAGGTTATTATAAAAAGACCTACCTGCCGCCGTCATACACTGCCACAAAGTTGCGCTTGCATTCATTGGAGTTGGCCATCTCATAGTCAAGAAAACGCAAGTAGATCTAGAAACAGACAGGTAAGGCAGAAGGAAACATATGATGAAAAATCTTACTATTGTAAAAATCAATTAATATTTTGGTAAGACACCGGTTAAGTATTAAGTATTTAAGATGAAACATATGATTTACATGAGTATATAAGTTAGTATAGAAAATGCAAGTGTTCTCTTTTTAATGTGAAGACACTCAGGTTTAAATCGTTTTGCAGAAAGTAGGTTTGGAAATTCAGCACTTTGTGATGTCACACCATGACTATTTTATGCAAGTCCCAGAGGTCTACCTTCATCCAAAATTGCTCGAAAACAAAATGGGTGGGGTTTAGCCTCCAGGTGGGCTTGCGTTCATCTCCTTGCCTAAAGTTAAGTCATTCACATTTTTTTTTTTTTAGCCCTTAAGCACAACAAATGTCCCAACAGGCTTCACAGGCCCACAGTTAAGAAACAATTACGACATCCTCTGGTCTCAAATCGCCACATTTTGGGCTGGAAACCAAAACTCATGTTTTGCTGGAGAATGGGGATTTTACACTGATCTTTTTTCCTGAATGTGGCCAAAAAGAATGTGTATAATGAGTCGCACAGAGTAGCCAGGTGGGTTTGTGGGTTTAAAAAAATTAAAATGTAATTTTGGTTGACTAACAACAGGCTTAAACACCCTGTCGTAAAGTGTGAATCTCTGGCAGGCGTGCAAATGATCCCTTTAGCTCTCTCTTTCGCCCTCCCTCATCACTCAACTTTATCATTGAGGACTTTAGGAAGGCCTGAAAACTTATTTTTGGGGGCATTCCCCCTACCTAAAACTAAACTCTGACGTCACTCTCCAAACCAACACATTTAACTTGCACTTCACTTTTTTTAGGGTATTTGTAACTGATTGGACTTTATCATTTTATGCATTTTGTTCTAATGGTCCAGAATTTATATTATACTTCTCTGTAGGCGTCTATGGCCCTGAAAGATCCCCACTGATGTAACACATAATTGGATTTGATGTAATTGTCCTGACCTTTTTTTCTGAGCCAGTAATGCGAGATGGGTCGTTTAAGGTGATCTATTAATTCATTGAAGTTGATGATGATGGACCCAACAAACAATTTAGGTAGGTGTCTATTAGAGTCAAGGCACTATTAGATGTGAGACAGACAACGCTATTACCTCATTAACCTAAAACTGTCCACAGCAACTCAACAACAACAAACAATGAACACAAATAGCAATAGTGGTGTAGTGGTGTAGTGGTGTGTAAAAAATATCTCATAAACTCTATTACACTAACCAACCGAGGTAAAAATAGTGCTTCTAATAATTCATGGGAATCTGTAAAAATGCTATTCAGAACGTGAACTTCATGACACACACGTCCTCCATCAGACTTTCTTGACTGGTTCATCAAGACAAGATTGCCCAATGACATCTACGGTTTCACTTGGCTGCACGCTGAACTTGCCATTATTACGGTTAATGAGTAGTCCCGCTCACCAAGTGTGACAGGAGTGTGGCAATTTAACTGCCCAAAGACGAAAGCTGCAGATGGAGCTGGATAATGGAGCCTACAATATCATCATGGCTTTGGTAAAATGACAAGCTTAGTGGATTTCAAACAAGTAAAATAAAGAAACAAACAAAAAAAAGTAACAATGTCGTTGCATAAAAATGCCCATTAGCTCTATATTGCACTATCAGCAATGCTACTTGGTTATATGTACAAAGACTATGGAGACTCAATATCATGTACCTTTTGCTACATTTATATGTATACCTCTGATAGTGCCAGTAAAACTAACTATTTTTTACACTGGTACAGATTTTCTTCTAAATATCATTCGTTTTACAGCAAGGTTGCATTTATACATAGATTATATGTGTATGTATTGCAAAAAGAAATCATGATACCTAATATATTAAATTGCTATTAGTCCTGAAAGGTAAGAATGGATGATAGAAGACCTTCAGAAATGTTTTATCCTCTTTGGGAAGGATGCAGCATAGATTTTTAAGGATATCACATTAATGTTGTCAGTTGGCTTGTCTTGAATTTGTAATATTATGGCTCCAAGAGTTAGAGGATGCTGGTTTCTCAGCAGCATAGTAAGACCAAAATAGTTATATTGTATAACTGAATGAAAACAAGATGTTTTTAATTGACAGTGATTGTATTAATGTGCTTAACAGCTTAAAATATTGTGTTAATAGGACTATATTTGTTTGACTTTGTTGTGAGACCAGTGACAAATGTGAATGTCAGTGCAAATGTTTCTCTTTGGATGTGCCCTGAGACTGACTGATGACCTTTTAAGGATTTAGTCAACTTTTGTCTTTTGGAGTCAGTTGTGATATGCTGCAACACATCCAACATTTCCTAATGACTAAAGAGGGAAGAAACCCCCCCAACAGATTTCCTTCTGTTTTTGTATATACTGTTGTTGGTTCAAAAAAGATAAAGCTATTATTTTTCTAATTTGAGCATGCCAATGGACAAAGGGGACGAACCACGGATGAGGAAAAATTAAGTTCTGATTGCATCAAAAATCCAAATGATGGCAATGGATCAAATAGATACAATTTGTAACGCGAGACAATGGTCCCAGCAGGAAAATAGGCTGCCTGCTTATTGATTCCGTTGCAGCTAGTAATGAAGTAGAATCCATCACTTAATGGTGTAAGAATATATTCACTTTTTTTGCTAAAAAGACCTAGAGAAGGTGAGCACAAGATGTTCATTGTGATTTCAATTTCGATCTATATTTCTGATCCAATGACGTGCATGTAAATATTATGAAGCATCAGAAAGTGAAGAGCAAAATGAAGTGACATTGACAGCTCAAACCGATTGGAGGGAAAGAGAAGAACACATATCTAGAGGACAAATTCTGCAATATTTCTTTCTATACTGCTCACAAACACAACAACTAATCTTGAGCTCTTGCCCATGAACTGTCAACTAATGGGAATTACACAGTATGCATTCATAAAAGATGACAAAAGCAACCAAATTCAATCTAGTAGAAACACAATTATGCCTTCAGGGTTAAAATATAACAAGAGTGTTAACTCACCTTCACTTTTTAACGTGTAAGTAAATGCCACAAATACTTGCATTTAACCAGTCCTGTGGGGTACATTTAATTTACTTTAAGACACTACTGGGTAGCAAGCTTTTAATAGTAGTTGATTTCATTTGACAATTACGGATTGCAAGTTTTTGGAGGGAGACTACAATAAATCCCTGTCTTTAATTCCCTTTGTCTTTCTTTGGAAAAAAAAGGCTTCATTAAATTTTATACATTTTACTCATCCCTTCTATTCTCTCGTTTACACTGGGAGTCCCCTTGCTCTTTCTGGAGTTCTTCGATGCAGTTAATTACAGCCTCTGGTATAGGATGTCATTATATCCTGTTGCTGTTCCTTCTGGCTTGCACACTGTGGTAGTTTATCAGTACAATATTAGTAACTGGGGAAAATATAACTAATGCCCAAAGTGACACTTTTGTTGCGATTCACCTAAGCCTTAGGCTGCATAGGTAGAGCATCCCTAGTATGAGTTACAATGGAATCAGCACTTACAATTTTTGATCTCATCGTTTGTTCTTCCCGACCACAAAAATAGAGAAAGTGCTCCTACATGTGCCCCTTCAACTGAATTGTCTGACCATCAATGATGCAAAGCCACACAGCAGCAATGAATATCCACTTTGGGATACTGCTGAGGACTGCAGACAGCCCTCATGTAATATCAAGATTTCCTGATGCAACCCCCTGACCCTCATCTTAGTACCTATGGTGGTAGGGTGAATGGAAATGAATAAAAATGAAAATTTTACACTCATGACAGAAATATTTTTTCCTGACGAATCGCATATATATATTTTATATGTATGTATATATTGTGTATATATATATATATATATATATATATATATATATATATATATATATATATATATATATATATATATATATATATATATATATATATATATATATATATATATATATATATATATATATATATATATATATATATATATATATATATATATATATATATATATATATATATATATATATATATATATATATATTTTATATGTATGTATATATTGTGTGTGTATATATATATATATATATATATATATATATATATATATATATATATATATATATATATATATATATATATATATATATATATATATATATATATATATATATATATATATATATATATATATAAATAAACACACGGTTATTTCTATTTTAGCACTCAGTTACATTGATATGAAGGTGTTGGTTTAAAATAAGTAATTCATGTTCTCATTGTAGATTACAGCCAACGCTTTTAAAATAACAATTGGTACAACTATCTCGTGCCTAACGGAGTGATGGCCAACTTACCTTAGAGCGTGGCGGTGCTCGGATGTACCATTTGCAATCGACAGCTTCGTTGGCTCCAGCCTTTCCGTCTCTGGTGATCTGATGAGACTCAACGATGCCTTCCGGACCAACCATGTCGTATTGGCATGCTGAAGCACACCAGTGACATACAGAAAATACACTTTGGTCAACTTAAATAAATAGTACAATAGTTGGCTGCGGTAAATACTGTACGAACATGAAAATGAGTATTCATCATAAAAGAGTATGGTACTGAATGAATGTGTGAGCAAAGATAAGTTAAAAGGCAGTGAGAGAGAGCAAATACCTACAGGGTAGGGGTGGTGGTACTCCCATGTCTGCAAAGTCTGGATCTGAGGGAAAAAAAATGTGATTCAACTGGAATGCAAGATCACAAAACAAGATCTTAGGAAACACAACACAGTTGATGGAATAGTGGCTAAGTGACTGAAACATATAACACGGGCGTACGTTAAAATACCATCTGGTTAGTTTTTTTTTTACTGTTGTTCCCATAAGAAAAGGAAGATAACAATACAATCAAATTGATAAATGATTCATTTATATTTGAGATGTTGAGTTTTGAATATTATTGAGATAATCACAGAAGGGTTTGAGAGAAGAATGAACCTTTCAAATAAATAAATGGCCCTATAAACTACACAAAGTTGGTCAACTCTGTGCAACACACAGTTAAATAGGTAAATATCGGCTAGCCATCTGTCAGGATTGGTAAACCTATCATCATCTATTCCCCGCCTCTGGCTCGGAGTCTGCTGGGACAGGCTCCAGCACCCCCATGACCCTAATGAGGATAAAGCGGTTCAGAAAATGAATGAATGAATACTATTATTCTGACCCTCTGTATACCTGTTAGCTAAAGAGGCAGTCAATTCTTCCTCTGTTATCAAAAACCTCTTTCAATCTTATAAAAGTAATACATTTTGACCTAAGAAAGGGTTAAGTTTATACAATAATGTGTTACCCTGCATAATTAAATATTGTTCCTCATTACAGTTTTAGAGCTTTTTATACTACATCTGTAGTTAATAGAAGAAATAAAGCTTGGTGAAGTTCTAGAAGTATTAGAAAAAAATGTAAAGGGCATTTTCAGAAGATACATTTAATACACGATGAAGTTTCAAAAAACTGGGTGCGTGCCAAACCCATACATTTTATCAGCCTCAGGAGATAAAAGAAGTATTTGGTAAAGTTGTGAAAGTCACCTTCACAAAAAAGGTTTGAGGCAACATTATTTTTATAACGTGGCGGTAAATTATAACCAGAGCCTTGGGCACCCTGAACCTTCGGACAATAAGTCTTAAAGTCTCACTTATTTTGGATTTTCATACACTAATTAAATGATAGAAGTTTTGTCAAGGGGTGGGGGGTATATTGTCAAGAAAAGAGCATGTACCATTGGGAACATTTTTAGGTTTGGTTTGTACCCTGAACATGTCTTGCTTTTGTTCAAAGCAGTCTTCAGTAGTTTTTGGATCAAAACAAAAGAATATAATAGTTACTGGCTGTTGCACTTCTTTCTAAATGCTCAATTCACTCAGTTCACTGCTCGTTTGGACGGAGAAAAAACATTGAGCCTTGCGTTTGTGTTGTAACAATTTCCAACACAACATGTACTGACCATTTCCCGATAAAACAATCACATTTCTTGGAAAAATAACAACAAAAATACAGGCAGGAACAGCAATTCAACTAAGTGGAAGAGGAAGCAATATGAGAAGAGGCCATCCCCTTTCTTTACAAAGGATATAAAGCTGAGGTTCAACGATGTCCAATCTATCAAATTCAGTAAAGTATTTGGGTTGTATATAAAAGTAGTTCATGAGGCAAAAAAACTGGGTACTCTTGCACCAGTTTACATCTTAGGGTTCTTTTTAATTAAACTGATCCGATATTATCCAATAAAAAATAACATTTTACAGTAGTATTCTGGCAACATTATTAAATTCTCTATTGGAAAAAAACAGAACAAAGTCACAGTATGCCAGTCCAGTGACAGAGCATGCTTGCTATTAGGTCTGAGATCTGATGAATACACACACACACATGCTCACACAAGGCATTACTAAATGTCGTTATTCCAGACATGTGACACTACAACCCCCAACTGTGCTCACTGTGGAAGAAATCATTGATTGCACGGCAGGAGCAACGTTCTTAAATGGCTGTGTCTGTGGATGCTCACCTTTTTCTCCCTGAGAAATGAGTCACAACGTTGGCTTATATGAAGTCTTATATATGTTTTTTTTTTTTGCTGGAGAGTTCAAGTTTGTAAGTATAAAAAGCAAGACATTTTCACACTGTGAAGTTCGTCAGTTGAAATCTGAAATTCTTAGTTTGACTTTATCTGTGCCTAACCATCTTCCTACCTGCCAGGCAGATTAAAAAAAAATGTACACAACCACGGTAATACGAAAGATAACCTTTTAAAACATGTCCTACAAATGTCTTCCTAATTTAACAACATAGCATGTTGGGCTGATGGGTTAGCAGTTCTGCTTCATATGGGTTCTTTAGCCTTGGGATTGACTGCCTGAATGCTGATCCTATTACAAGTATGCGTGTATAAATTGAAACATGCTCAATCAGATCATCTACTTATACTTATTAAAGTGACCAGCAAGGGAATTCAAATACATAATGAGTCTCTTTTGTTTTGTTTTTTTACAGAAACCTATAGCCTCCAACAAGATATGTTGCCATGTGCAGTAGGAATGAAGATGCGCATGAAAAATGATAAAGGCAAAGCGGCAGACAGTTAATGAAACAGTGGCCTTCAGGTCATATGTGCTGCTTGCGCCAGAGATTTATGATTGGTTGCTGGCTTCATTTAACCCTTTTGTCATCACAAGGCCAAGCCAACTCAGAGGAATACATACACGTGAAGCACACTTTATTTCTCACATAGCAACAGAGGGGTCCCTTAAGAGGCTACTGTGCTTATAAATGTCTCTTGGACGACCTATGAACTTTTTAGACTAGACGTGCTGAATTTTAATCAGGAAGCCTCAATTTTATCATCAATCACACCCTCTGTCTGTACTTCCACCTTGATCTATTGATTCGATGAAATGTATAGAATAATGGTTTACATAAAACTTGAGCAGCGTGTGCTTTCTGGTATGTGCATCATGTGTGACTAAAGATGAAGCCATTATTTGTGGGGCAGAATCTGAAAATAATAACAGCATTTTTTGGACTATCAATCTAATCAATCGAAAAACATTCCACTAGCAAAAAGAATACACAATTAAGAGGAAAACATGCCTTATACTGTAGTACAAATACATATTTTTGAGACTAGGAACAAACAAAAATTATAGTCAATAAATTGGAAAACAACAGGCTAAATAGGTGATCGTCAAAGTAGTGTTAAATTATTCAGTTAAATACAGTCTAAACAATACACCATACTTCACCAAACTCTTGACAAGACTCTAAATCACAAGAAAATCAATTACAGTCTCCATCTTTAGAATAACTAACTGTGCTCGTCTGCTACTATCATGAATTTCAAAAGAGAAGTAGTAGTTTCACACAAAAGTGCCTAGTGGTTCGATTTACAGGAGACGAAAAGCGATGGCTTTGAAGCAGTGAATACTGGATCGGATCTGACCTTGTGACCAAATCGGATACTGCAATAAAAAAAAATAATAATTCTGGTGCCGGTTCTGAGTATCAGATCGGGACAACACTACTTTGAACAAATGAGTGCAACTTTTTCAAAACGCTCTCTCTGAAAAAACAATGCTTTTTTTCCAGTGTGAGTGTGTTGGTATTAGTGATATTGGATATGTTTCATTCTACGAGTGTAGCATTTACCCCATACTCAGCCTTAATTTAAGAGTACAAAAAATCATTCAAAATATGCATCTAAAGGAATAATACAACTAATAATAATATAATATAATATAATTTCCTTCCAATCCATTGTATGCACTGGTGCCAGGACTGTGTACACGTTTGTATATACATATAATACTCCCTCTACTTGTGTCCAATTCTGAGCACATCCAAACATTGCCACACCCTCTGGTCTCTTCATAAAGCCCTGCTAAAAGTAATCTTCTAAAGATTACAGCATTTACCTCTAGGAAAAGTGAATATGCTGTTTTACAAGCTAGGAACAGATTGCCATCTAAGCATTGTTCATACATACACATATACGCAGTTGCAAAGGCACATTTGCAGAAAAAAATATGGCAAAAATCAGGACTATTGGAACATGTCATGCAAACCATCAGTTGAATATAATAACTTACCAGAAGCTCAAAATCTTTGTGCATTTGAAGTGCCAGACATTTATATCATCAGGCACCGATCATGCAGCTTTGCAACGTGTTCCTATTTTCAAGTAAGCTGGCAGTATGTTCAGTAGAGACGTAGTAAAACAGGCAACACTGCAGGTTTTATTAATGAAGCACTCCGACTGGCAATTGAACAGTGTCAATGCTCTAAATTTGAATGAATGAAAATAAAATATATGAAAAAAAAACATTGAATGAGTCTCTGGGTTTCTCTCATTCACACCTAACTTAATTTCCCAGTGTCCCTGTTTCCTTTCCGAGGCTCTCCACCCTGACATTTGAATAAGCATTTGATTAAGAATGTGTGTTTAAGTGGTTGATTGAGCTAATAACGCGCTGTCATTAATCATGGAAGGTAGAACTGCGAGTGAAATTTAGCACGGGTAAACGAGACATTGAGGGGGCGGAAAAAAAAAGAGAAGAAAACTTAAATATGGATTCAGAGCTGCCGTGGACTGATTGGATACAACCCCATGCATACTGTGGCCAGTGATTACCATTGACTAACTATTAATCATGTACTGAAGCATGAGAAAACGTAAAAAAATACAGATGGTGATATTAATTAAATTGATTTTAGTATTCAACAGGGGGAGTTTAGGCGATTGTTTTTCACACTTGCATGGACAGAAAGCTTGACCTTGCCCTGTATTGAATGGATCATAACACTAACGCACCCTTGAGCCTTAAATGGACCAGCGGAGGTTGTAAGTCGTCAGAGATACTGTATGAGCTTGGAGGGTGGAGTGTCACAGAATGTGATCGCTGCCCTTGTGTGTGAACTTATGCCTCAGATGATGCATTATTGATCCCTAACACAGGGTGCTATGAAGGTGATACACATTTGTTGAGTTGGGCAGTCAGGGCATCGGGTTTTTCCTCCGCAGAAAAGCATATTAATATAGTTATTCCCTAACTTTCAAGATTAGCAAACACAGTATGCACTCCTCACACAAGCTAGTTTTTACCACTTCATCAAACACAAGCTGCTCTTTTTGATCACTTGCATATCATTCATTCATCTTTCATACTGCACATCCTCATAAGGGTAGTTTCTGGAACCTATCCCAGCTGACTTTGGGCAGAAGGCAGACTAGACCATCAACTAGTTGCCATTCAAAAGTATTTGAGTGGCTGCTTCCTCATCCTCCCTAAAATCTGTCGCAGAAATAAAAATGAATTGCACAACATGCAGCAGTATCCATTTGGTCAAAACAGTGACATTGTGTCACGCTACAGGCGCATTGATGGTCGCCAGGCTGATGTGAATACCGCTTTGAGAGATCTAGGATTGACTATGGCTGCAACATGACATGGGCTCATCCTAAGTCAATTGTATCAAAAAAGATAAACACACATTGATACTCACATTTACACTTATACCAATAAGGGTAAAAATGATAACAGACGAACTATCTGAGTGCACTTCATGAAAAGATGGGCCAAAAGAACACCTTCCAATTGTCCTTCATATTGAGGAAAGGGACACAAAAATGGTTGTGCTTGCATACAAAACTATGGAATGTGTTTGGGGAGGTTTGGTCAGGAATTCAATATGTTTGATTGGTTAATTTACTAGGTATACAAAGCAGCTGAACCTCTTATTGATTTCACGACTCGGTTTTTGTTTTTGCTCTTCTGATTTGAAGCCTTTGGCTACGGTCAAATCAAGCAGGGTTATTTAATTATTGTTTAGATTTTCATATCATTGGTTTTGATCTTGCTGCATATCTAAATATGTGCTGATTACCAAACTGCAATCTTCAAATGGCAAATTTGGCTAATTTTCTTGTAGTGTAGTAATTTTTATGATTTAAAAAGGACACAACGAAGAATAGCCTCTACCCTAATGTCACGCTGAATTTACTGTGACAAATTAGAATATTGTAGTGTTTGTGGATGAATTTGTGGATGTCAACATGTGTGTGTTTGTCTTTTGGTGCATTGACCAAATCCTTAAATGTATCCAAAAAGTTATCCAATCCAATCCAATGCCATAGCTTTTTCAAAGCTTCTGGGGAAAAAAAAAAAAAACGACAAGGACAGGAGGCAGACCCTCGGCCTACACATTGGAAGCATTGGTACATTGCATCAGATCTTACCTTCAAAAAAGACAAATGGGAGGATTTTTAGTAGAGGAGGGAAAATGTGTCTTGCTGACCAAACTCCTGAAGGAGCACTTAGTGAGTCCTCTGCATCACAGGTGCTTCTGTCTAAGTGACAGACATATTCCATCCAGCTTCCATTTGGGCAACCATGCAATTAATCAACACAACATCACCCCTGAGCCAGTGATTACGGCACACAGGTGCGTCGTAGCGTAACCGACAGAGACGAAGTCACATAAAAGAACATTTCCGCAAAGAATGTCTGAGACTCTTGATTGCTTTCTCAAGATTGTGTTTCAACACACTATCATCAAGAAGAGAGGGGGGACTGGCTGTGTTTTTCAATTTTCAAGGACCACGGGGCAGTGCAGAGGCTCAAACATGCCAGTGTCACTATCGATTCAACCAAAGTTTCATTTGAAAGGAGACAACAAGACCATCCACCAGTCACATTAAAAATAGGAACTTTGTATACATTCTTACCAGCATGTTAGCTGCTGACAAGAAACAAGGTGGTGCTGAAGCCAATCTCTCTGCCAACTGAACCCACTCAAGGATGAGGAGAGCATGCAACCTCCAAACAGAAAGACAAAACCTGAGATTGAACCGTTAATTTCAGAACTTCTACTCTATTAAAAATATTTGTTATTTTCAAGTTGAATTTTAAACATTATAAAATGCAATATTTTCAAACTTAAAACTGGCATTTGTGTTGCTATATATTACTGTCTTCCACATTTTCTGGAGTATTTTTTTTATGTAAGAGTCATCAATAAAATGTTTTCTACTTGAATTTGCTTATTTTTTTCATTCATTCATCCTCTGAAACCCTCTCAAGGGTTGCAGGGGGTGCTGGAGCCTATCCCAGCTAAGTATAGGCACCAGGCAGAATACTAGAGGAAATTAATCTGTGCTACAGAAATGATTGTGTGAAACGCATAAATGTGATATTTGTCAGTTAATACTAGAAACAGCATGCAATGGACATTACATTTTTTTTAATCAAAATTGTTTTTTAGCATAAAGTTTGACCATGCAGTCTCTTTTGAATGATAAAACAGCACTATTTGAAGGCTGAATTGATTTTTCAAAGTTGTTATCCTCCTAATCTTGGCCAAATATTCCAGCTAATTATTTTTGATGTTTGTGAAATGAAAGTGTCACTGGAAGATTAGTTTATCGTTTATGTTGTGTCAAGAAGTACAAGATGAGCACATCAACTCTAAATTGAAATTGAGTCAGATTGGCAATTTTGTTTAAATAGTTCATTGTTGAACGTGTTTAACCCATATACTATAGTGATGCACTACCATTAAAAACAAAACAAAGAAAACTTTACCCAACTAAAAATTCATATAAAATACAGCATGTTCCCTTAAAGACCTGTTCTCAGCATCCCATATTTGATTCTAAAGTTTGAGCAGCTCTATTGCTATTAGACACATCATTTCACAGTTTTCATCATACCTGCACTGATTTCTCACCCAACTGAAACACCAGCAGCTAAAAATCAATAGCGTGCTATGAAGATATCAGCTTTCATTTGAAAGCCAGTGTGCAACAACATGCACTCTCACAAAATACACTACAGCTTCATTAAAAAAAAAAAAAACCTACGTAGAAAATGCAGACTAAATTTAGAATCTTTTTCAATAGGTCGTCACACTCACTAAAAAACATTTGACTACATTAAACACACAATTAACCATTGCCATTCAAAAATGTAATAAAAAATATTTACACTTGGATTTGTATACCCATGTTTCTTATATTGAGGAAATTAGTATTCTTATGATGAATTCAGGTCCTTCAACATACTACAGCAGATAGCAATGTTCTTTGAAAAAATTCTAACTGGTAAAGAGTATAAGTGTAAGCAGCTATGTTGGCTTGGGGACAACTACAATCATTCTTTCAATCAATTGATTCAAGTCACAGGCAATTAATTGTAATGACCTAATTGTTGAAGACAAATGAATATAGGCTTATGTTGTCTGCACTGACCTTTCCAGACCATATTGAAATTATTGTGTTGTCGATAACATGTAGAAAATGTGAAATGTGACTTGATGTGCACAGACTAGATTTGCACACATTCATCCATTTGCTGATGTTTCCTTTCTTTATTATAATACTCCCATAAATAGTGTGTTAGTTCATAATACTCCAAGTACTATCAGCCACTAAACTAAATCCATAATCAGTTTCAAGCAATGGCCTCACTATGAGAGAGTGTCCTTGAGTGCTAATCTATGTGTAACCTGTTCTTGGAATGGCAATGAAAAATAAATATGGCACAGCCAGGAGTTGATGCTAGTGGGAGTCAGAGAAAGACTATTTTAGAATGTATTCATATCCTGTTTTTTTATTTAACATTTATTTTATCTAATCTTTATTGGAAAACTGCAATACAAGGCTATGTCTGACCCCTGTAAGGCAAAGAGGGTCACTTTTTTTCATTATTATTATTATTAAAGCAGAGATTTTAATCTTTTTTACGTAGAAATGCAATATTTGTTCCAGAGTGATAAGCAATGACAGAAAATAAGAATGCAAAACAAACAAACAAAACACATGCAGACAGACACACAAAAACAACAACTGACACTTTTGGTTGAATAAAGAAAATCAAGACTTTATCCATCCATCAATTTGTCCATATATTTTTTTAGAGCAGTGTGTCCAATCTATTGCACAAAGGTTATTGTTCCAAGATGGACATCATTTTACGAATATGGTGTCTTAAAAATATAATCAGTAGATTGCCATCAAGTGTGGTTTGATTCTGCAGAAACCTTATTGGTTAAACTGTCTGTGCTTAGAAGAAAATCCTGCACCCTAAAGACATCCCAGTTCTAGAGTACAGATCCGCATGGAAGGTTTAGGCAAAATGTATCATATTCCTTGGATTGAGTCCTAGCCAATGAGAGTGCACGCATAAACATATCATTCAACACCCATTGGGCAATTGAAGTATTTAATTAAGCTAATGTAATTGTTTTTGGATTGTGAAAGAAAGCCAGAATATTTTTGGGGAAAAAAAACACACAAGCAGGGGGGGGGGGAATAAAGATGAAATTCAAACCTAGTACAAGTTGTATGTGAGTGAGACATGCTGACAATGTAGCTCACCATACACAATCAGAATTTCATTTGAAATTAAAAAAAAAAAAAAATCTATGTCAAAATAGCATAGCCCACAATACTTTGAAAACCTTCAATATAGATGATACTGTAATACAAACATACAAAGTAGATGCTTTTGTCCTTAAATACACTAAATACACCATCAACAACATTGATTCTTTATAATCCAGATGATTACAGCAAAGATTTGCTCCCCAAATCCCCTCAAAACAATACAAAAATAGTCTTACCTACCAAATCTACTGTATAATCCTATTTAATATTTGTTGTTGTACCACTAAGTTGAAATAGGAGTTCACTTTAGGGACGGGAAGACATATTTCACATCCTCTAGCAATATTTTCCTTGCCAGGTGCTAAGACAGTGATCTTCTTTTACATATCTACCACTAGCAGTGGTTCAGTTATTTTGTTTGCGTTGACCAGTGTTAAACAGAGTAATTTTTCATCATGTGGGCAAGGATGAGACACTGTCAAAATGTCATATGTGTACTGTGAACTTTTCAATGCTTCATTTTGAAAAAGAAAAGCTTCTATAAGACCACAATTGAACTCACTAAAATGTGCTGACAAAAAATAAATTGACACACAAGTAACATAGTGGGTCAAATTATGGTATTTAGATGTTCTCACCGTCTAATTTCGCATCTTTGAAGCGAAACAAGTCTTTTTTACGTGTGTTGACTTAAAATGAACAGAACACGTGAGAGTAAAAGTGTTGAAATGTTCTCATCTAACATCAATTGAAAGGCTTTTGCCTTTGCAGCTTTAAGCATGGATCAGACCTACTTGGCAAGGAGACATTTGCTTGCCACTAACACAAAACGGATGCTCGCCAAAAGCTCGCCTTTGGAATTTCTCCGCAGGGATGCTACTACATACTTTATTTTACTCAACAAGTATGTCAGAGTTGAGCTCTGATTAATAAAAAAAACTGCAAGATATGAACCCCCACCCCCAACGGACTTCAACGCTTGCTACAATCTTGAGCCTATGGTTCTTCGTGATCTTTTCACAGTGTGCCTTATTTTACAGGTTTAATATAGCCTTTACTGTGAAAAGATTTGAAAGAAATATAATATAATATATTTGACAGCATGCAGAGCCAAATGACAAGATTAATGCTGGTTAAGCTCTCAGCTAGCACGTTATGTAACAGGTCACATCAGTTACTAGAAAACGAGAACAACGTCTCGTCCCAAAAATATCAATAAAACTCCACTACTTCTTGACATCGGCATAAGACGTACTTTGGAATCTGTTCTAGGAATGGCACATAATATAATTATATTCTGTACATTCTTCTTTGTTCTAAGATAAGGGTTTAATTGTGGCATTAGGCCATCACATTATTTGAATTTGACTATATCCACATATTTTGTATTATAATGCTGTATGTCAAACACCTTTACCACCTCTTGAACATCACTTTCTACTTCTAAGTCTAAGGATAATAGTAGGTTTAATATTGTTCCGATAAATAACGTATTTAGATTAAAAAGTCGATTGGAGAGGGGAAACCCGATACAGGGGTGCACAAAAATATTGGCTGCTTAGTTAAAATGATTTATAAAGCCCTAATATGCACCGCAAAAAGTGAGACATGTGGCAGTAAATGGAAGATCACAATTAAAATGAATAAAAAATAACCAAAATGGCCCAGTCCATGGTCAGCATCACTAATTACTATTAACATTAAATATAATTAGCCTTGTAACTATTTAGAACAATTATGATTGATTAACAACGCCATAAATAATAATGCATTGAATTTTCTATTTTGTGCTTTTCATGGCATTCTAAGAGGTTTTACATTGCATTAGTCATTCGCTGAAGAATTGGTGGCAATAAGATACTATTGCAGCCACTGATGCTCCGGGGCTGACTGATAGATGTGAGGCAACCAATTAGCCAAATGGCCCTCCTCGCCACCACTGACCCTCTTGCTCTAGTTTCACACAGGCAAGGTGGGTGAATTGTCTTGGCCAAAGACACGACCACTCAACCAGCTGTGCCACCGGCGCCTCACAGAAACACTTCTGCGGAGAATACATCAGACGTCCCTTGATTTAAAATAATCTGTGAACACTCCTTGTTCCTCAATTCACATTTATGAGACTCGAAACCCTCCTTAATATGGTGACCTGAGAACAACTTCAGAGTTGACTTCAATGTTTTGAGGGATAAATGTTGCAATTAAGAGGCTGGCATATGAATCCTCTAATCGTTAAAGTTTGTTATGTATTGGACATCATTATACGGATTAGTATGAGATGCCGAGTTCATGTCACGATGAATAGTGATAATCATATGATAATACAAATACCCATTTAGACTTAGTGTCCTAACGCTGGAAGGTTGGTACAGCAATCAAACTGAGGTGGGGTGAACCTAATGCTAATGATCCTTTCCTGTGATACTGAGAGAATGTAAAATGTAATCCACGTAATGGACTTTAATGTTTATGTTCATGTTTATGTATATATATGTATGTGTGTATATATATATGTATGTGTGTATATATATGTATGTGTGTATATATATGTATGTGTGTATATATATGTATGTGTGTATATATATATATATATATATATATATATATATATATATATATATATATATATATATATATATATATATATATATATATATATATATATATATATATATATATATATATATATATATATATATATATATATATACACATACACATATATACACACATATATGTATATATTCATTCATCTCTGTTCATCAGACGGGATAACTGACAGCAAAATCCCTTAACATTGCCTTGGGTGAACTAGCAGAGAATTGGTTGGAAAAGAAAACAGCAAAACATTCAGAACTTTGTGCTAAAGCATTTACACACATTACGATTTGAACCAAGCTAAAATGGAGTGATGTCTATCTTGGCGGCAGGTGACTCATTGAAAGGTACCGTCTGAGCACAATGCACATCAGCCTCATCAAAATAGAAATGAAAAATTCCTTGAGATGTGGTTTCTTTAACACTTTGGTCCATTCAGCAATCTCAACTATCTAAATTGAAAAGGGTATTTATACCAACTTAGGGATCGTCCCTTAATTAAAGCAGCCATGCATCAGTTGGGTTACATAACATGTCTTTTCGAAAAAGGAGGGAGATAAGCACATCTTTTAAAGAGAATTTTAATTTTCTCAAATTGGCTTTTGGGGTCTCCACAATGGTGTGAATGTGCCTCGACTACAGTGCTGTAAGAGCTTTAATCAGATGTCAGAAGGGTTATTAGAAGAAAAAAAATAGGTCGATTCAGTTTGAGGTAATAAAACCCTTTAAACTGGTCAGTGTTTGATATTGAAATGGAATAAAGAATAAAATAGAAAAGGGGCGAAAATGTGTGAAGCAGAAATAACTATATGAAGTATAAATTAGAACTCAATCGACTTTTTCATTCTTAATTACTCTTTTATCACCTCTGCTATTAGTTCACACTACTACTTGTGTTGTCTCCTGATCGAAACACAAAACACTGAATGAAGCCAAACCCAAACAGTTTTGCCTATTAAAAACTAAACACAGATTATATACACTACAAGTATATTTAAATAATCACCATAATTTAAATCAATGAAGAGCAGTGACAGGTACACCACTTAAAATCCACTAATGATAACAATAACACCAGACACAGAATACCACAAAATGTTGCAAGTTTTTTTTTCTTTTTTTCTGGAAACAAATAAAAATGTTTTAGGCAATTCCAACATTTTACGGCAGACCAAAAGCACACATGCTTGACAAATAGTGTGTCAAGAGAAACAGCTTGGAGCCTAAAACCTCTGTAAATTAATATTTAAGCTGGACTTAGGCTGCCTTTTCTTCACACGCTCCATTCTATTTCTCTCTGCACAATATTTTACAAAGCCCTGCTGTCTCTTCAAAAGCAAAGCAAGATAGAAATCAAGGAATTTGACGTATTTCCACTTCACGTTCGACGTTGAAACTAAGCTGCAGAAGAACAAGGTTTTTAAGGCTTGTCCTCTGTTCGGTCTTTATTTCAATGAATGATTACTCTCTACAATTCATTTCTGTCACTCAGGGGACTTAACAATGGCATTCACAATGCTTGCTTGACTGAGTTCTTTAGGGAGAATAACCAATCTTTAGAAGGATTATGCACATTTGCCTGATTTAAATGCCATAGAAAACACCTGGGGGCAACCCGGTGGGTGATCGTTTAGCACATTGGCATTACAGTTCTGGGGTTCTGGGTTCAAATCCAGATTAGTTATTCTGTGTGCAGTTTGTATGTTCTCCACAGACCTGCAAGGGTTTTCTCTGGGTACTCTGGTTTCCTAGCACATTCCAAAAAAAACATGGTGGTAGGCTGCTTGGACACTCTAAATTGACTAGAAATGAGTGTGAGTGTGAATGTTAATCCGTCTCCTCGCGACATTTTACTTGCAAAGGCTTTTCCGTTCTAATTGTTCAATAATACCCCGGATAAAAAATGGTAAATGTTTAGCAATTTTGCAGGAAATATGTGCACAACACAAAAATCTGAAACAAGATAATAAAATTATTTTTAAGCAACAATACAAAACGTATAAGTATTGATCCATCTAAAATTGCTTTAGAAAACGTTATGATTTTCATAAAATGCACAATGCATATGTCGTCAACATAGTCAATGAATAGTTAGGAACACCTTAACCACAGCATGTCTCTTTTCACTCCCACCACAACTCTCTTGCATCCCATGAAGATAAGCAAAGAATGAAACTGCATTAAGTACTCTAAGAAAACCTTAAGAAACATGTTAGAACTTTCTAATCAACAAGGGTTGAAGGCAGACAAATCAGGGACTCACTGCCGGAGCGGATCCGCCATGCTCCCATTACAAGATGAAAAAGTGCCTGGATAGGGGGTTTTTGGTAGGCCATTCAGGCTCATACTCCACAGTGGCTGCTCATGAATAGTGCAATTTATTGTTTACCTTAGGCACCAGAATAATGCACTGAAATGTTTGTTTTTATTCAGTACGGTTACCATTGGTTGCTTAGGAACCCGTTCCAATTAGATCATGGGTTTCAGTACCCAATCCTACTCTCTACCAAAATAACGAGACATGTTTCAGTTGTGCCATGAATTCAGTTGATGCATTCTAAGGTCTTGTGTCGAGTGTAGTAGCAGTTTTGTTTCATTTTGTTTAAGTTTTATGCAATATGATGAACACGAGAATGTCAGGGATAGAGTCGAGACAGGACTCAGATGCTGAGTACTTACAAAACAAAAATGTTTTCATTTCCAAGCCCTCGTTCTCTGGGGAGAATCAAGCGTAATCCAATAAAGAAATAAATAATAAATGTTCCAAGGTGGAAAAACATCACCAAACAAAATCTTACTCCTTCTGGGAAGACAAACAAATTGACTAAATTCAAAGTAGCAAACAAGGTAGGTATCGTATCATAAAACAGATCGGTTCCATCAGTATACAAAGTCTGTGGCGTTTTGTAGCGTCAGCGGACAAAGACACTGCGGCACAACACAAGGGACACGTTGACAATTTATACACAGGGTAATCGAACAGAGGTGAAAACAATAGTTAATCAGGGATGACATGAGGTAGGGCTAGTACTCTGAAATGAGAACAGTTATAATTTCCAAATAAAAAAGGAACTGGAGCAGCAATAACCTCAATGCGGTGAGACAGAGTAATCATCCTTGAGTACCATCCTTCTGCAGGATTTCATCATATACTTGAATAAAAACCTCAAAACTAGGGCTGAACAATATTGGGGAAAAAATACTTTTTTTTCAGGGTTTATATACATTGTGATACATAAAGTGATATAGAAAATTGCAGATTTTTTTTACCAGATTACCTGAATAGCTCTACTTGGGAATATGTTGGTTTACTCACCATAACTACATTGTATTCAAATAAATCTGTTTAATTCAAGCTACTGGGTTTTATCTGTAAAAGATGAAGATTGCTGTATACATACAAGGGTTTCAGGGGGATTTTATGGAGCAAAAGAAAAGTTTAGGTGTTCAAGTAAAAAAACATAAGAAGGAAAAAACAATAAAACAATCAGAAGTCCCATGATAGGACTATTCTACATGCACATATTACTATGACAATGTCCAAAAGATATATTGTGAAGGTTTATTCAATATATATATATTAAATGATAACTTTACCATGTATGCATTTGAAAAGCAAGCAGAGGGAGATAAATGGGCTTTTTAGGAATGTGTCTTTCATGCAAGGTGGTTTTAAACGGATCACAATGTTACAGTCTGTTAGTCTGCAGAGAACTGCTACTCTGTGTTGTCATGGTCAGAAAAGCCTATTAGAAAAGCCAGAAGCTAATCAGCCAATTGGTGTTCCAATACAGATGGTGGCAAGAAAAGCTCATGTCAGCTCAATGAATATTCAAATCAAAGCCTTGAGGGGAACCATGGGGCAGCCACATCCTTTTATCACCTATCAACATAGAAATGCTCATATTCCACTAGTCATGTATTTCTTACATTCTACTTTCTTATGCTGAGCAGATAATTCCCCTGTAGCATGTGCACATTGTGGCTTTGTTTTTTTTTTTTGTTTTTTTGTTCTTTTCCTGCAGCTCTGCTCCTAGATGTACATTTTCCAGTGTGAGGGAATAATAAGAGGCAGCAGCAATCTGTGTGTGGCCACGTGCATTGTATAGTGCCACTGTGATTAATCGTGCTTGCCAAATGGAAAATGAAAAGCCAGCAAGGCTGTGTTGCTCGGCCGCGCTGTCGGTGTGGGAAAAAAAAGAAAAAAAAAACAAGTTCACATGATTGACTTTGCTGCCTTTTTTAATGGCTGCGTGCACTCGGCAATCTGCCAGAAAGATTTCAGTCGTCCTATGGAGGAAGCTTTTAATGACAATGTATACACATTGTGGTTCTGGTTCAAATAAAAATGTGGTTTGTTCCGAAACAATTACAGATGGTGTGAGGACCAATTGTCGCCAGGGTTCAGCGTCTCATGGTGACACTTTCGAGCTAAAACATAAACATGGCACAATCTGTCTGACAACTCTGCAAAACCTAACATATTTTGCAATTCTTGTTGACAACAGTGCTTTACTTTGCAAGGAAACTGGGAATTTGATTTTGTATAAGTGCTAAGCTTCCTTTCTAGCATAGAGAAATTCCTGGCACCAGTTCTTCTCATCTATAATTGTGGACCTACTGGAATATAAATAAAATGTACCTATATTAGCATAGGATAAAGGCTTACAAAAAAAATACATAAATTATTAATTCATTAATTGTAAGCAACAAGGATGCTTATCCTTTTTGGGGTCTTAGAGTGCTTGGCCCACCCCAGTTTCTTTGGGAAAAACACTAAACTGGTCATTAGTTAGTCGTAGAGCACACATAGATAGCACAGAAAACCATGCACACTCACACTCATGCCACCACTGAGTGTCAATCGATTCCACAGTGGGTCCACTAAAGTCGAGCGAATGAACCACTACACCATCAGTGACAATATAACATAAAATAACTGTAAAACTTGCCATAAAAAAGGGAAGAAATAGCAAGGGAGTGATAAATTCATCAGTAATTTCTAGCTAGTGTTATTATGTTCTTGTCATTTCATTCAATGACAATCTGAAAAATGGCGAATGATTCAAATTTTATAATAATCTCATCGAGGTATAGCCGTAAACACTCACAATATTCAGCCTGCTATAAGAGAAGAAGAAAAATACGGCCATTACCTATTGCATTAGCTGAATGCCAAATGTGATTAAGGTCTCTTAGGAATCGGACATTTGCTCTTAGATGATAAGCTGGCAAAGTGGAGTTGAAGTCGCTGCCAAAACTCAGATGGAAGAAAATGGGTGAGTATAGTGTGGATAATGAAACCGAAGCATTTGTCAAGTCTGTTGCTATTCCTGGAAGATATTTATCATGGATAAGAACAATGCTACAACAGTACAAAGAAAAAAGTAAATTATCATGCATTAATGTCCGAAATTTGAGAGGTAACACAAATGCATCGACACACAGTCTCACAGCTGACTAATAAGGAACAATGCAGTTAGCAAGACATCCCAGTATGATAGTGTACAATTCCAATCTGCTGATAGGTTAATTCAAACACACAAAAACTGGTTTTAGAGTTGTTATGATTACTGGGGAAAAAGAAAACTACATCCACAAACTAATTTCAGTGTAATTGTAAGAGTAAAGAGCAAACGCATGGTGTTCGCAAAGTCATAAAATGCTGCATGAATACATAGTAGGTGCCTCTATTGTTACCATTTGAAATCATCCAGGATAGCAACCACATTCTGTGGTCGATTGTAGAGGTACACAATATTGAGATGCACGCATACGTACACACACAAACATGCACACATGCATCTGCCAAGTTGATAAATACTGTATAGTATGTGTTTGTGTTAGCTAAAGAGCTTTTTAGAAATGCACAAACAAACCCCAGTGGTCACATTGATTTACATTACCCAAAGCTACAAAGGCAACACCCATTCACCATGCAAGAAAAAAAATCCACACACAACATCTGTGGCTGAACAGCAGGCCTGGCTAACAGACCACCAAAGAGTCTTTGATTGATCTGCAGGGTAATTGGCGGGGAGCAACTGAAAGACCCAAAAGGAAATAAATATCAGGCATGCTGCTGGACTGGGGGTTAAGTTGCACGGAGGTGATAAACTCTGACTGGTTGTCCCAAGAGTGATGGCTCATCATCTGATAAGGTGGTAAACATTCAAGGCTGCGTTTTAACTGCCGGGAGCAAAGAAGTGAGGTGTGATATGAGAGTATGATGTGAAAGGATGAAGTAAAAGTGGGGCAGGTAAAGGTGACTCACAGTTGTGAACTGCTGTCTCATAATTTCTAACACCCATACATCATCAGGCCAGACAACTCTGTGTGAATGTGTGACACAGTGATGACAAACTGATACCACAACATATAACAACTTGCATTTCTGCGTTCTTGTCACACTTATTCTACCTATAATTAATCAGTGAATATCGACTGATTCACTTACTTTCCCTTATAGGCGATTCTACGCTTTCAACATGGTGACCCCTGAGGGGATAAGCTGAAAACCATGTTGTATTTAAATATATGAACAGACATCTTACACATTGTAGGTCCAACCCATAACATTTTACTTAACCGATTAAAATGTACAATACCTGTCAAACAAATTAGAGAGCAATTGGCTCTTAAGAGACGCAGTTGCGGAAGGCCACACACAGCTGCAGACCACAACTGCGTGAAGCAACTTTGCTGTGATACTGTTGGATTCCCCTAACGTTGGCAGCTCAGCAGGCAATTCCATGTATGCTGACATTCATTCATTTTCTTTGCCATTCATCTCCCTAAGGGTGCTGGAGCCTATCCCAGGCAACTCCGGGCAGTAGTTGGAGGACTGAATTGTTTGCGAGCCAATTGCAGGGCACACTGAGACGGCCAACCATTCATGCTCACACATACTTAGGGGAATTTAGGTTGTTGAACCAGCCTACCATGCATGTTTCTGAGATGTGTGAGGAAACCGGATTAACCAGAGAAAACCCACGCAGAAGATGCAACTCCACAGACGGAATCCACTGGGTATTCAATCCTCAATCTCAAAACTGTGAGGTAGATTTGCTAGCGACTCAATCACCATGTATGATAACAGTCACATGGAATTGGTAGTGCATGCTGGAATAAATAGTATATATGTTTTTTTTTTTATTTTGAAAGCCAAAAAATATTTTTTTAGGAAAGCACAAACTCAGCTCGTACTCGAGAAGACAATTGTCAACAGTAAGAGTTAATTGACCGGACGTCATCGACGTTCACAGTGAACAAATGTGTTCTGTGGTGATGGAGATGCCTGGTTGTGGAAAAATGAAGAACAAATAGAGTCGTATTTCTGCATATTTCTAATTAATCATGAGATCAACCTACCATTTGAAAATTATACCCTGTTCTTCCCCGGGCCAACACATGTTTGACATAATGCCTTACAAACTCATTGCAAATTCTGCAGTAATTGGAAATTGATTTGGAAATAAAAACGAATTGAATGAAGTTCTATGTAATTACAACAGAAACATAATGTAAAATCTTCAAGGACGTGGTTTGCAATCAATGAAGCAGGAAGCAGTAGAGGAGAATAGACGTAGTGTTCACTAACTATACTGGTTGAGGGGGCACTGCAGCCCTCTTCCACAGCTGCAGGTGGTGTGCCTGCAATGTTAACTCCCCTCCATCAATTTCCATTTGCTAAAAACAGCACCAATGCTGAGTGAAGGATGTCATCAGCTGAGCTACTTCAGTATTCGTCAGCTACTATTCATCTTTTTTCATGTAGCATAAGGTTGATGTAGCAAGCCAGGATAATTCTACCATACTGCTTTTTACTTTCAAAATTTGAGTGGAAAAAAATGGGTTATTTATCCTTTGACAACCTATTCAAGCTGTTAGCGTTACGTCAGGGAAACAGTATTCCACATGTGAAGCATACATAAACTGCTAGTAATCAAGATTTATCCATTTCCCCCATGAACAAAGAGAATGACACCAAATAGTGGATAGCTTAGAACTTTCAGGCGGAACTTTGACAAAATTACAAGAATTACAATGAGGAGTATCCATATTAAAGAAGAAATAAGGGACACGGAATGGCATTATGACAGTATCCCAGTACTTTAATACCACGTGATTAGATTTTAACAAGTGAAGGTTTGGATTCCATTTCAGGTTCTGATTCCTGTCAACTTATATGGTGACTTGGCGCTATCAATTTACAAGCAAATGATGTTGGTCTTAGATGGCAAAAGCGAAAAGCAACTAGTTCAATGAATGTGAAAACAATCACTTAAAAAAATGTGTTAATTTAACTACAATGAAATACAAATGTTAGAATGACCAAGTTTTTTTTTTTTAGTATTTGACTTACCTATCTGTTTTTATAGTACCCTCAAAAAGATTGCACTGGTTATGAGGGGGGATCTCTATGTGTTACTCATGGATATAATTCAAATCTTTTCAATGAAACTGTACTTCAAACCAGCCTTAGGGCAGGTTAAATTGAATTGGTAGAGAGACCAGTATACATGTGTTATATCAATGTAGAATAATGTTAAGGGAAGAGGTAAGAAAAAAATTGGTTGAAAAAAAAGATGTTTTGATTAGAAAATCACAAAACCTTTTTTTTCTACTGCAAAGGAAGAGGAACTCCTACTATTGTATGATTTATACTGACCTTTATTAATAGAATGAGAGAAGTGGTCATGAAAGGAACACTTTATATAGTTATTCGGCTCAACACAAATAGTGAGTGCACACTTCTTTCATTATCGTGAATGTGGTGGATACATATACACTCCATACATATACACTCCATCTAAATGTACTCATAATGTGAATTAAAGCAATAGTGAGCAGTGACTTAACTTTCTTTGGAATCGCACAGTGCTCAGCACCTTCAACGAGTAGAGTCAATTTCTCAGATTCAATTTTCAATTTTCCACCTTTAGCCTATCAACATCCAATCTTATGGTCCTAGCCTCTATATGATAGTCTCATCCATCTGCAATCCTAACAATAATTGCATTCGCTTTATCCTGTAATGATTCCGACACCTGATGGAGTATGCTTGGACTTTCACTAGTATACTGAATAACATCATTTCATATAAGTCATCCATCCATACATTTGATCTTTTATTACCCCGTTAGAGTCATTGACGAGTCGGAGTGGATCTTTGCTACATTTAAATTTGTTATTGCTCTTTTGATAGGACCCCGTGGGCTGGTGACCACTCAGTCACAAAGGATGAGTATATGTACAAAAATAACTAATGGCACCATCACGTAAGGACAATTTAGCGATATAAATTAACCCTAGAATCGGTTTTGATGCAATATGACAAGACCAAGGGGGAAGCCCTCGGTTGAGAATAACAACAAAACTTTTATACCAGTGGTGTTGTCTGTCGATTCTGACTGGAGGCTGGCTTTAAAACAACAATTTATAATAGCCTATGCAAATATGGCTTGCTGTTCATTTGACGGTGTGAACAGATCTTAAATAATACTTTTAAGTTGGAATGCGATCAAACCCAAAAGTTCCGCCGCACCACACTACTTGAAGTTATGCTTGATAATAATTGGTGTCACCATGACATACTCAAACTTGAAAAAAAAGTAGTCTATGAAAGCCAACAAAAGCACAAAGAAAACATGCAAACTCCACACAGGAGACCAAAGATACTTGTCAAATGGCCTTACTTCCAAATTATAGATTATATAACTAAAGGACCAATATTCCAACCCACCTACCAACAATCATTCATTCAGATGGAGCCTACAGAGTATATATTTTTTGTTGATTCAAGAAACCAGACTATTTATTTTTGTAAATAGTAAAATAGTGTTTGCTTTTCCTCTTTAAAGCAGGTTTGTTGAGTGTTTCCAGAACAAATTAAAATGAAGTCAAGCAACATTCTGTTTGTATGGTCCTCAACTGTGAAACAGATGTGAAACACCCATAAGTGTAGTGTTTGAGAGGTAATTCTGTATTGCTATATGTTCCTGACAGAGCCACACAGACATTCTCTAGTAGGCTCATACAAAAACTAAGCACGTTAAGCAGGATGAGGGAAGAGCCGACATCACCTCTAGGCCGGTACATCACTGTGGTACTATATCTTTTGATTGACAAGTCAGCACTGAGGGACTTGTAACTCAATGTCAGTGTTCAGTTATCCAAGACCTTATGCCAGAACAGCAGTACAGACAATTGATGGATATATGTGAATGATAATCAACCCAACTTGCCATTTTAGCCATAGTTGTTATGGAACTCAACCAGAGCTGAGTTGAAACTATTCCTCTTGTGCTTAAACCACAATGTGTTGATTAAAACATGTTGAATTTATAAATGGTACAACTACTATGATGGCAAAGGGCCTAACCAAAAGAGGAGATGTTGCTGTGAGATTTCACACAGCATGAGCTCTTGATAGATTTCTATAGAACACAACATGGAGAAAAGCTATTTGGTATCTTAGCAACCAGTTCCAAATATGAAGTCTTTTGAACCAGCAGGGCATGTGCCCTATTGCAGTTTTTCCCAACCACTGGGCCGCAGCACACTGGTGTACCGGGGGAAAATACAAAAATCCATAAATTGCAATATTCTGAAGGAAACATCTTCAGATAATGAGATTAAAATTGAAATATAGAAAAAAAAACATTAAATAATAGATTGTAATATTATGAGAGTAAAGTCATTTTGTTGTTTAATGTGAATGAGAAGTTGTTTGGGTTCAGGAGAACAACATTTGCTCTTTGCTTAATGTTAAGAGATTGAAGAAATTATGGGCGTAAAAAAACAAACAAACTCTTAATGTTATGAGATTTAAGCCGGCAAAAGACCGGGCGACCAAACGTCCGGGTGACCAAAAGACAGGCGACCAAATGACCAGTCACGAGAGATATGCATTGAAACTAGTATTGAATTAAATTTTAGAAAAAGTAAATTATGATGCACATTTACATTTTTTTCAATACCTTTCAATAACAAGAGCGCAATATATTTTAACTATACTGTCAGAATGCAGAGCAGTGAAACCCAAGGTGTTTTTTTGTTCCTCTTTTTTGTTTTGCTTCTTTTAAAACTGAGGTAGGAACGTAAAGTCATTTGATTTATGGCTACCTTACTGCCTTTTCTCTTCTCATTCATTCACGAGAGACAGGCTGTGTAAATTAAAATGGTGAAAGGAGCACCTCTTGACGCCAGATTGTATACACTAGGGGTCGGAATCCCATGGTTTGCGAGCTTCATGTATTTGTCTTTTTCATTCCTGCACTGCTGTTCAAACACATCACTAAGATTTTATTACCCTATCAGACGGATGTATAAATATGAACTTTCTACTTTCTTTTATCGGGATATATATTTTTTGATTGTTAAAAGTTATTAGAAGGCCAGTCACATTGGCTGGCTATGAGGGGGGTGCCCTCCACACCACTCATTTCAAACAACAGAGCTGAGAACGAAAAGCACCTGGGTTTTAGAGGGGGAAGATGATCAAAACAGATAAATCCAATCTTATCACACATTTCAGGCAGACTTTTTAAATGTTCTAAGTTGTAAAAAAAAACTTGGAGATGCACAATGGTACTACATAGTACTCTGTGGCACAACAGCTAAGCAATTGCAGTGAGACAAGGGCAGTAAACCTTTTTCCTGTTAAAATCTGGGACACGTCTCTACTTTATTCAGCCATCCAGAAGGCTGAAGTTCTCACTTGCTGAGTTGTTCTTCCGGTGTATAGACTAAAATAGGTACTACTCTTACATTATTTGCTGATGAATGCATCTTGGGATGCTTACACATCAATCCTCAAAGCCCAATTTTTTAAATGTTTGTTTCAATATTGAAGATTAGATTCGATGATTATTTTTGCCGGTAGGTTCTGAGTTATCCAGAGGAGGAAATGTGTGCTCTCCAGGTGTACTTATGTTTTTGGGCTGATTAAATGTATATTTGTAAAGAATAGTCAGCATTTTTCGCAGCTGATTGGAAATAGCAAACCTGCCTCAGACTTGATGATTAATGGAATGATTATATAGTACATTAGCCCAGTTTATTGGTTTAGTTTGATTGGGATATCAAGGAAAATATTCGATCAGAATTCAAGCAAATTTCCAAGGGATTCCAAAACATATCCCAAAATATATGTTTGGAAGATACATTTTTTTTATTTTGTTATTGGTTCATGCCAAATTCCTCAAAACAGGTCGCAAACGTATGCCGATGAATCAGCTGTAACTGTTTTGTTGTATGATGCTGCGTTAAGTTTAATTTCATTACAATCTTACTGAATTATGTTATATTGCTTTGATGAAATTAAAGACATGCCATAAATAGATTGTGTTATAATCAATGTCATTATAATTGAGGATTCGACAAAACCTCAACAAAATGTAACGTGCATAATGTGCCCCTTTGCAATCTGTGACCGGTTTTCCACGGTTTATTATCTCTCGGGTTGCAACAAAATTTGCAGCAGTAGTGGAGTTTGGAGATGCAATCCACTCCATGAATCTATTCTTGCGCTCCTAATTTCTCCAGGAGTAATGCAATCACACTTTTTCTCTCTTTCCCAACTAGGTACCCGGCTGCAAATGTATAATGTCTTACCTGGAAATGTCTTTCCATTTGACTTTTGGTTTTTTTTTGACAACTTCTCGCCACAAAGCAAATATTCAGGCAATCCTTCCGCATTGGCAATGAATGCAAATAAGTCGGACAAAGAAATGTTGAAGCCTCTGTTTTCCTCCGTTATTGTTCTCTTTTCCCCTTGGGCACCATGGCCCAACACACTGTTGCCAGTTTGTTTACAACAGGTACCTGCCTAGCATTCCACCCTGCTTATAGAAACGTGTGGCACAGGCTATAACACAAATCTTTGTTAATAGAAATGTTGAAATTTAATATTTATTCTACACATTGCATTGGAAAATGTTAAGAATGTTTGGGTCATGTTTGTCATCCTACTGAAACCATATTAAAAAAAAATACATATTTCTCTCATCCATTTGAAAATGCACCAGGGAGCCACAAATGCAGTGCTAAAGAGCTGCATGCGGCTCCAGAAACTATAGTTACTGACCCCAGATCTATTGTATATTTAATGTCAATGAGCTTTGACCCACATAGAAGCATAACCTCTCAAACTAGGACCATCTCCACCCAGTACTTTGCATATTCAGCAACAAAAGTTTTGTCCCTGTACTCTGCCCTAGTGCAAAACTACTATAGGACAAGTCTCCTTCACACACACACACACATCACTTAGCAAGCCATTATCAAAACACCATTTATGGACCCGCTGATATGACTTTGGTGGCCTGTCTGCACAACATAAACATCCCTTGGCCAAACTGTGCTTATCACAGTTTGAATGCAATGAAAACCAATAACAGCATCAGCTGTATTTTATTGCATATGGGTTAATGTTTTCAAATGTGCAATGTGAAATTCCTCATCCGTATCTACAGCTAATGTAACCATAGGAGAAACATCCCTATCAACTCTCACAGAACCAAAAGAAATAAAATGATGAAGTAAGAGAATTGAACTGGAATAGAACAAGAAAACACTATTTTTTCCAGACTCATCAGGATTGTGATAGTGTTGCCTGAGCTTGCTACTTTACTCTAAATGCAAAAATATGGAAGGGAAACAGCCTGACCATGTCCCAAAACCACTCAGCAAATTATAGTAGTAATATCTAATAGAAAAAAAACAGGCAATCGATAGTTATTTACCAAGCTGAATCCCTGTGCGATATTTGTTATTTTCTCCTTTGAGATGTTTAGTAACAGGAACAAGTGGACTTACAGTACCTGCAGTGAAGTTGTAACTGGCCGCAAATCCCACCGCCTCCAGTTCACCATCCGTGACAAATTTTATCCACAGGTATCGGCCACTACTCCTGATATCTGGGGGGCTGTGCTGCCCACAATAGCGTCCACGCATGGGAGAGAAGCCAAAAGGACCATCGCGAACCTCAATGTTGTCAAATTTACATTCCCAAGAAGCCTCGATGGAATACTGCTCCTCAAAGTGGAGCTCAATGCACTGCCTTGGGGGGGCTGGAAGACAAGTTGGGAAATAATGTTGTTTCAGCGTTTCACATTGATAGCTAGACATCTGATCATTAAATCAAAGAAAACTTTTACCTTCAAGGATGTACACACACTCTGTGTCTGGGGGGTATTTGTTTGGGTAGTTGGGAGAAGTGAAGAGACCTCCTTCTGATTCTTTAACCCATGTGCCACACTGACCAGCTGGTTTCACACCAGAATTGTTCTTATCTATAAAAATATTCCATAGCAATTATTTCGTGTGGAGCCTTTCATGAAATGGTTTGTAATGCATTGCCTACAACTTTGAACAGCAGCACCCACTCGAAAACTATAACAAGATGACAGGTGTTCTGGCTTGCCCGCCACTTATTTTATAGACTCACTATAATGATAATGGGGCAATGGTTTCTCTGGTAAAAGCCAGTGTAAAAAATATTTTGGTCATAATTACATATTGTTGTTGTAATGTTCAGATTAAATGACTGTGACAATTACCTGATGTATCTTTCTTTGTTGCTTCCGACAAGCCAAGTAGGAGAAGACTTGCAACAACTGAAATGAAAATATAACGTGCATGGAACAATTTAACTTTCATGCATTGTTAGTCTTAAGATGAGTTTTTTTCATTCAATAATATGCTGATGTAACTCTAAGCATATGCCAGTTTTTAGGATTGCATTTAAATTTAAAAAATACCAACAGTGAAACAAAAAAAAATCTCCAAAATTGACATGGAACTGTATTTTATAGTGTGTAAGAAAATGTATTTTGGTACATACCATATTAATAAAAAAAAACTAATAACTGTTTGTTGATTCATGTCTAATTTAGGTATATTTGACATTTGCTGAAGCCAAGAAAGAAAAGATTACCGTGATGGAAGCTATGTCCATGTACCATGTCTATTCCTTTCACAAACGGCTGCAGACTCAACTAATTCCATTTAGATAGAGGAGTACTTGAGGTGAGAAAGCACTAGACTTGATTTAGGCAACATTTGCGCTGAGAAACCACTCATCCTTCCAAATATCTCCACATTCCAGTCCACTTCAGGGAATAAAAAGCAGCAACTAATCGCCGGTTTCATACAAGACTAAAAACAGTCCGAGACACTTGCCCGATTTCCATCCAAACGTTTCCAAACCTCTTTGGTGCACTGATAGGATTAATAGTCCCGTCATGAGCCCAGCTCTAATCGCTCCACCTTTGCGATCTCCTTTTTGAGAAAGAACACATCAGTCAGTCTTGTTTTTGTCCTGTTTTCTCCCATCATCAAGAGAAAGGGGGGAGAAGGAGAAGAGGCTTCAGCAGCATGGAGAACCGCGCAAGCCTCATCCCTGCATCCTCAGCATGTCGGCACCGCTGTGCGTAAAGATACTGCTAAGGGAGGGAGGGGGGATAAGTTGTTTGCTCGCTGTATCTTGTGCTGCTGCAGAAAATGTAATGATGTTGAGTGTGTGCATCTGTCCGCTGCTGTGCACTGTGTCCAATGAGAGTCTCTGCACCCAAGAAATTTCCCTTAGTCCTCTTTCTCCTCCTCTTCCCGTGCGCACGTTCATTCATAGAAGACCAATGCGCCACAATTCCGGCACACGTGCAGACAATACTTGTCAGGCTTGCAACTCTAACTGTGTACGTTAAAGAAGAAAGAGTAAGCGAATAGTTTTTATAAATTGCATATTCAAATATATATATAGGGTACACTTTTTTGCTTAAAGCATCACCTAAAACAAAATGATGGCCATTATTTCAGCTCTATGGACATATAAATGTAACTAACTGATTTTTGTTAGTGCTGAAACTCATTAGGAATCTATTTTTTAATATTATTACTATTTTACTAGTTGATTGTCAGAGGTTTAGGGCAAGTCATAAGTGGAAAATAAATAAATACATATACGTTCCAAATGAACTACGACCGACCGGCTTCGCTCTTTAAACATCTCATCTGCCCAGAGACATGAAAAGCACAACTGAAGAGTGCATATGCCCTCTACTGGATAAATCAATACCAGCAGGCAACAATAAGACATGATTAGTTAATGTAAGATAATCAGACCTGGCGGGGGAAAAAAACGGGCTCCAATGATCGATGCTTATAATCACCTAGAATTTACCTAACACATTTCCTTCTGGTCTATTCAGCCCTGAGACAAGAAAAAGAAGTACTAATAAAAAAGAAGGCACTAATATGTAATGCTCATTCATTTCACGTATATAATAGATATAAATAGTAAAAATAATGCTATTGTTACACGCTTTGTTTGTTAGAACAAAAAAAGCATATAAATTCC
This sequence comes from Stigmatopora nigra, assembly GCF_051989575.1. Classification (NCBI taxonomy): domain Eukaryota; kingdom Metazoa; phylum Chordata; class Actinopteri; order Syngnathiformes; family Syngnathidae; genus Stigmatopora; species Stigmatopora nigra. Next base: position 7,763,189 of record NC_135523.1, on the reverse strand, counting down.
ATCTCTCACATAAAATCATCTTTGTTGTTTTCCAGTAAGTTTAACAGGTGACCATTAGCAATCACATTGGAACTGTGAAGTCTAAATGTCGATGTATAAAACCGTTGGCTTATTCATAGTCTTGTAGTTCATTATTGTTTTAACAGAGGGTCACTGTGACCACTGGCTAGATTAAAATGTTACCTTTTCAGTATGCTACATTACCTGTCTGAGTATTTTGGCAGCAAGTAGAATTTATCCTGGCTCTGCACATAGATTTAGTGGACCATGAGCAATATATGTTTTGTGCCCAGGTGTCCTTGTTAAAAATCAGACCTGGAAAAAGTCTGGGGGAAAAAATATGGAATAACATACATCTGCCACCTTCTAAAGAATAATTGAATCTTAGTAAACTATGCAGTTAAATTACTACTACATTAACAACAGGAAACTTTTAAAAAAATGGAATGAATGAAATTGATTTTACCAATTCCTTCCAAGAAAAAGAACTGAGGGAAAAAAATCATGAAGACCTCCTTTGATGTACATGCAGGCAGCCTGAAACACCAAAAACATAGAGATGATTACACAAACTAACAGAAACCTTGTCAAAACAATCATGGATTCAGTTTGCATATGAAAGCCAAGATCGGCTTATTTAAGCATCAAAACAGGAGGAACAGACTCTGAGAGCAATTTTGTAGTGGCTACTTTGTTAACATCAATGAACTCTTCCCAAGCAGCAGTATGTCCTTGCTGAAGTACAAAGTATTTGAAACATGTAGTTGAATGTTAAAATGAGAGGTTATAAAGTGGCATATTTGAGTGAAAAATGACCAATCCACTTACTTACTCCATCTTTTGGTTGTTGTTGTATTTTTTTAATTGAATACTATTGCAAGTGGCAATGTCAGTATCAAACAATAGTACTCTGAGATGTCAAGTACTCATATGTATTCAAATATTCTACAAGTGAATTCCTTATTTGATGTAAAAAATGTTGTTTTTGCTCCTTATTCAGCATTTTTATGTTGTCAATGCTGCATCTTGATTGTTATACATATCTTGATCCATCAAGAAAATCATTTTAATATTTATTAAAACATTTCATAAACATTGAAAGCAGTAATGCACATATCAAACAATAGTACTCCGAGGTGACAGATACTCATATATATTCAAATGTTTTGATAGTGCATTCCTTATTTGACTTGATAATTTTAGTTTTTGCTCCTTATTCAGCATACTTATGTTGTCAGTGTTGCATCATGATTGTTAGTCACGTCTTGATCTATAATGACATTTTCTCAGTACAGGAGGTACAGCTGGCCTAGATGTGAACATACTTGTCCTGCCCTGCTCCATTATCGCTAATTTTTCATGTTTCTACACTGGTTTGGAATGGACAGAACCATGATATGTCGTGGTTCTGGATTTAAGATGGTGTGCCCTCTGTGATCTTATCCATGACTCATACTGTCGGGTTAAACTGACTGTTTAATTGGTAATTTGACCTCATTAGCTACTTGGCAGGGGTTAAAGCAACCACTGTGGACTGACAAAACACGCCTGATGGGGAAGTTGGAGTGGACACCTCGACCTAGTTTTGTTTGGACAAGACTTGAAAAAGCAGTGCCAGAATACTAAGCCTTCCAATGCCAAACATAAAGAATGAAAATGTAGTTTTAAACATTATGAAACAGAAGTGAATGGAATTGCCGTGGGTTCAAGCAAAGACTGGGCGATGCATGCAATATATCAAAGTAAGATTCATAACCTTTATATTGTTTAGTGGGATTTGTAGTCCCATTGATCTTTTACGGTAGATTGACTACACTTTGACCAACATTTTAACTGATTTTAGAAAACAATAGTAACAAAAACATGAAAAGGAGGAGGATTTTCTTGGGGAGCTTGGTGATGCTCAAGTGCACAGGTTTCGGGCTCAAGGTCTCATAGGCATATCGGGCACATCACATTTTTTTTGTGGCCCGCAAAATCAAGTCATGCACATAGACTTGTTAAAATACAAACATTGCAGATGGCCGTCTATGTTGTTACTGTTTTTTTTTTTGTTAACAATGCAACTTTTAAAATAAATAGAATAATTCTATTTCATGTAGGTATTGTACCAAAGTAAGAATTTTGCCGTCATTAACAACAATAAAAGTAATGGAGTTACTCAATATTGAAACAATGATAATAAATATAAATGGGCAAAGAAAAAAAATCTAGACATGAATAAAGTCAACTATGAGATTTACAATATAACAATTGTAATGTTATGCTGAGAAATGCAGTTTGAGAATTAAATTTAACTGTCAAAATGTATCATTCAAATGCCTCTTATAAACATTAGGAAAAAAACAGTCCAAGTATAGTCTAAAATTAAGATTATATACTTTGAGAAAGGATGTATTATAAATGTGCCCCACCTGGTGCATAGATGCCTGGCAAATGAAGAAAATGAATGAATGAAATATTAAAAATGTGTCATATTTTCCAATTATGCTTGGTCAGTGAATGTAATTTATCATTTGTTATATTTTTCTTTTAATTTTAAAATGATTGTCATGCTATTCCACGAAACCAAACATTAATTTAAAATGATAGTAGTTCTGTCACACTTGAAGTTATCATAATAACTAAGACAGATTCCATATGGATGGCTTTACACAATACATGTATAAACATTTTAAATAAAACAACACAGAACGAGAACAAGGTGCCATATGGATTCATGGGGAAAAATATGGGCCTGCCCAAGTGTTGCAATATGGCACATAATTAAATAATTAATCACACAGATGGATGTCAACATATTCCCTTCTGCTTAAACTATCAATACCTCAGCCAAGTACACATTATATTTATTGTCTTTTATCGCAATGAATCAATTTCCTCTCCCACAGATGCACTTCATATTGTTTCACTGCTAATAATAGATTTGATTGGGAACAGTTGACGGGCATGGTGGCAGACAAATAAGCACATCATTCTCACAGTTTAGGTAATGGGTAAATATCCAGGCTCTACAGTGAATTAATGTCAACCATTTTAGAGTACGCCATGCCTCATGCCTAAGTCGGCTAGAAAGGGTGACAGCACATTTGTAGCGATAATGAGGAGAGCAGTCAGAAATAAATGGATGGATTGATGGTTGAGTGAATAGAATGGTACGTGAAAGAAGTTTCATAATGTCTGAAAAATATGTTTTATATTGAAGTATGTCACGATATAGTTGGAGAGATTTGGTAAATTCAATGAATTCATTGGGAAATATTACTGAATTGAACGTTCAAAATGTTCAATAAAAGTAAATCTGTGCGTTTAAAGGTGAGCCCATTTAGTAAACAGATTAGTAAATTTAATGTGATGTATATATGCCTGGCAGTGCTTTGTAGCTTAAAGCATGAACAAGAATATAGCCAGTGGCGTTTCAGTATAATTCTTCTGTGGTGGCTTCTTTGTCAACTGAACAGCCATCAGGCATGTTGGTGTTATCTCCTCACTGCAGGATCTGCCAGGAATGCTAGAACAGAGTGGCTGCAGAGGAGAGCAAATGTACTGACGAGGAAGAAAATGAAGTAGAGGACGGGGGAAGGGCGGAGGCGAGCAGAGAGATGATTAATGATGACTGGAGAAAAGATGGCCAAGGTGGTTAGTGGAATTAACAGAGGCTTAGCCAGCAGTAGGCCGCAGGGAGTAGAAGGCTTTTCACTGCCCCGTACTTACTCAAATCTAGCGTGTGTGCATGCGCTCAAATGTTCATGCTCATAAAACAATTAGGGCCTTGTCTAGTTATTTATTTACGCTACTTTATTACCCAAAAAAATGTATTTTGTTGTGGTTTTCTTACAAGAAATTCTGTGGGATCATGAGGGGATAAGTTAAGAGTCATAAGAAAAAAAAAATAACTGTGGGGTATCGCAGGATTCCGTGCTAGGTCCACTGATCTTCAGTCTTTGCATAAATGATCTGCTAAACTCTTGTCCTTCGATTGTCACTTGCCAAATGTTCGCTGATGGTGCTGTTCTAAATATCCATGCGAAAGATAGAAATCATGCGGCACGAAAACTGACAGAAGCAATGACAAGCGTGTATAAGTAACTGGCTTGAAAAGCCCCAACACTTTTTAAACATATCTAAGACTGTCTGTATGTACGTCTCAAAAAGAGTGACAACTGACAGTGATCCCAACGTTTTTGTCAATCAATAGAATCCAGGAATTGAAATGCCTAAGAATCACTTTTGACTCACACATTCTATTCTATTCTATACACTAAAAATAAACACTGAATAGAATTATATTTAATTTGTCAATTTTAGGTTCATTAGAAACAATCTAACTCCTGAGTCAGCAAAACTGCATTTTGACACAATGATAATATAACACATTTTACAACAAGTTGGTCATCAGCCTGCAAAACAACACTAAAATCACTTGAAACTGTTTATAAGAAAGCTCTGAAAGTATTGGACGGAAAACCAAAAACATACTATCACTGTCAGTTTTGAATTAAACACAAACACCTGAACTGGGACAATACTGGTAAATATGCATATGCCATCACAAGGCTCCTCCACTGCAAGAATTAGTAACAAAAAAAAAACATAAAAACCATATTTATTTACCTATTTATTTCTAATATTTTGTTTATCTTTTAAATAATTTCATTAAGTGTCAGAAATTATAATCTGAACATGCCTGTGTTGTCATATATTAATTATTTAATATATGCCTACTCAACAGAGTGATTGATGTCCTCCTAGCTCTTTTCACCACTTCTTCAGATCAATTGGAATAATCAACAAATTGGAAGGGACACACAATCAATGAGGACAGAAATCCTTTTCGCCCTCCCATTAGGAAATCGATGATTTTAAATTTGCTACAAGACATACTTCTGGTAATTGAATCAATCCCCGCGCCACTCAAGTGGTGCTGATCTTAACAAAGGGAGACAACTGACTTGGCTAAAGATAGTTCTGTATTATGGATATTTGCCGAACGATAGACAAAGCCAAATGAAGAGATGCTTCACATTTGTCTTTCCAATATGTTCACAGTGGGACAAGATAGAGAAAAAAAATCATAAAAATCATATTTCTAAACCAAAAGAAACCCTTACTTGGTGAGATCAGTGATTCATGTGAGATTATAGTTCGGTAAGATGGAAGGAAACCTTAAAAGTAAACAGTGTACTGTAATTTCCAGACTATAAATCAATCTTTTGTCAGTTTGGCTGGGACTGCAACTATTTTACCCCTTTGTTGTCCCAAGAGGAATTACTTCTAAAATGTGCTTTAAGTTTCAACATAATTTTTGCTCTCTATTACCTAAAAAAAAACTTTATATTTGTCTGGTAGCCCTCACACAAGTCACTTTGGATAGATAGCAGAGGCATCTATATCCCTTCACAAGATGTCTTCAGATGCATTGGAAAATACAATTGACACATAGGAAAATACAAATGCAACAAGAAGAAATAGCACCATGGACAGCGGCAGGCCGAATTTGTGCATTGTGCCATTGTAGATGTCTTCTTAAGCTCTATCATCCCCATGCTCGGCGGGTGTTAGCCAACAGAATGGATCGATTATCACACTGGTCCACACCACTCATACACTCCTGACTCAGTGGGACACATGAAGAAAGTACTGTGCTTTCTATGCTTGTCAGTGTTATCTCATTCAGAAAATTGATCTAAATGCATGTCTACATTTTGTTTTGTTTTGCAAGAGCATTATTTTAACCCTGATACAGTATTTTAAACTGCAAAACCAATGACACTGTTCACGTTTAATTACAGATAATAAAGCTACAACACCCTAGCCAAAGTTGCCTTCTTGAGCACTCACTCATTTGTGGTGATTATTTGATAGGTAAGTCCACCACACACGTGAACTTCATCTACACAAGAAGAACAACAAAAATTCTTGCTCTTTGAAGACAAAAAACAAAGTTTGTTACTCATTGACCAGTGATGTAAAAACATTTTTCTGACTAATTAACTACACAAATTGTAATTAGGTTTTATGATCAGTTTAAGTTTAGGTTACCATAATTCGTCCGCAAATTAAATGACAGCTTTTCTGATAGTAGATTGATCATTTAAATACCTTTATTGTCCAAATACTCTTTTTGAGTGCTTGAAAGAACAGTTTGTCATATATATATTTTTTCATTTATTAACATTTTCTTTAATTAAAAAAGGGAAACCATGTTGAATATTTCTTTTGATTTATAACAGTAAATATTCAATTGACCTAAAATAGAGTAAACATTTTCAGTTTGATCCATTTGTTCTACAACATTATTTTTTAAAGGAATTTTTGCATATAAAAGTGGAGAAAAGGAACTGTTGTATATATTTGACTATTTTGACATTTTCCTTAGAAAGGGAAAACATATTTATTTTTTCATCACTTAATCATTGTTATTGATTTAAAAAAGGAATTACAATAAATACATTTTAATTAATATTTTATGTAACACTTCTATGGTGTTACAACTTGAAGGGACCACTTAACATCCATAAAAGTATCAGTATAACGGCATGCAAATGTTCAATGTAGAAGAAAAGTGACAGTAGTCTGGTAGAGTTCATGTAGGCTGTGTGAAGACATTTTTTTTTTGGCGTTGGAGCATATGATAAAGCGTTCCCTTGACAACCCCTGGGTTCAATGTCCTCCAGCCACTAACTAAGAAAGATATGTACAGCATAGGAGAGGAGATTGATGTGTTATTTTTCGACAGTCGTTATCTACAATAATAATGAGACTTTTTCCACAAGCTTAGACAAGTTTTACCTCAAATTGACCATATGCGAACAACAAAGGTAATCTTTATGGAATGCTGACAAGATGTTCTATATCCACTACTGTAATAGAGAACAGGAAAATAAACATTTTGCACAAATTAACTTTAAATGCCTCATCTAGGTGACCTGATTAGACTGTGAGGCGGAATCATACAACATTAGTGAGAGCAATAACAAAAGCAGCATGGCTCTATTCAATACAATGCTCGGAATTCATAAATAGTAGAGTCATAAGAGTCATACCATTTCAAATATTTTAGGGCAAACTTTTTCGAACAACTTGTCGGGCCATAAACATATGTTGGCCCAGACATTTTATTGCCTTGCTGAATGTATTTTCATTGGCCCAGCAGATGTTCAAGTGGCTATCATCAAAGAGATTTATGCAAGCTGATTACAGCCCAAGAGTTGGCAGAATGTAATATACATATTCGTACTCCAAAAGTACCTGGGATCACATTAAAGCAAGTAATTTCTGCAGCCTCTGGGTTAATAGTTTATCCTAAAGAGACAAAAGACACTTTGGTTTGGATTAACATTTAGATTGTAAATGGTAAAATAGGTGCAAAGTGGTTTGCTTATACAAACCAATGTGGAACCAAAATGGGCAAAATCAAAAGTTACATTTAACAACATTCTGATTGTATAGTAATCCTTTATTTGAATAGGAATGTTAAATCATTGTCCTCTTTTAAATTAATGGCCAGTGTTTGGATTTTTTAATCTCTTTAATCTATCACTTTTATTATATTTGGATGTGATAATTTTAGCACTATTTAGTGGATTTTTTAAAAGATGAAATGCATTTTCCGCATAACATTTGAAAGTGTAAACAGTTGCAAAAACGTATAATTTCACAATCCTGAAAAATGTTGGGAAATAATGCTGGGATTGGCTCCAGCACCCCTTGCAACTCTAATGAGGATAAAGCGGTTCCGAAAATGAATGAATGAAAGATCATAACCACTAGATATGTATTTGTTTCTTTGTGAGTAGGTGGTGAATTAGAACAAATAAGATGTTTTTCCATTGTAGAATCCTGTTTTTTTTTGGTGTTTTTCAGAGGGTGAGAATGAATTAATTTGCATTTAGTTATTTTCTATGGGATAATTATTTGAGTACAAGTAAATTGACATACAAGCTCAGTCCGTGAACACATTACGCTCATATCTGCAGGTATTATGATACTGTAAATGAATGGTGCTTTAAGGCAAAAGTGTTGTTTTACCAGTGAGTATTCCAATTTTCTACCTTAGCATGATTCAGTAAACAAGAAGTAGTAGTTTTCATTTGACCCATCTCATCAGAGCCCAGACTGGATTGTGTGTAGTATGTGTCGCCAATATATGAGTGTGAATGTTTGCACTTTTACTCGCCTTGTATTAGTTTGAAGGCCAAATCATCAGAGTAAGAAGTCTTTAATTAGTGAGTCCTTGCATAGTAAACAACAACAACCCTACAGCAGCTTGGGAAAGCAGCTGCAATGCTGCTGTCACTTCAGCCAATAATCTGCTACTAATGTCCAGAAGGTTGTACAGGGATGATTAGCCACCAAAATCACAAGTGGGGGGATTCCTACTGCCCTTTATCTTTTCATTAGTCATGTTGAATATTTATCTTAGGACTGGAACAAATGCAGGATTGTGTGTTTGTTAGTTATGCCTGTATGGAACATGCCTTGAAATCCTAAAAATAGTTATTTTGCTTTTTGGAACAGGTAATGTTCTGATCTATCTCTTGAGTTTGGAAAATTGTGGGCAGCAGTTTCGAAAATTAGGAAACCTAACCATCCGGATGGAGGAAATGGGACGGCTTGTCAATGCTCAAACTCTAGTAATACATCATATTTTGTAATTTGTAGGTTGTAGCCTTTTAATGAATCTGTAAAGAGTCTACATGTGTACTGAAATATTATATTAGATTATTTATATATATATATATATATATATATATATATATATATATATCAGTGCACAAACACATTCAGTACACATTGATTCTCTGAAAGCCTACGCGTGGAGAAAAGAAATGTAGAGATGAACATAAGCAGTCTTCAATATAAACAGACCTTGACTTCATTTTTCAACACAGCTTAAGGCCTAAATCACCTAAATACAGAGACAACAATGCATTGATGCCACATAAATGAAAAGAGTAAAATCAATAATGCAGTGTGTGCCAGCCCTGATAAGATTTATTTACACTTTGCAATTAGACCATTTAATAATGCTTATTTGGAAAATGTAAAAAAAAATGTTTTAAAAAAAGGGTTACAACCTTATTTGCATGATGTTTGGCATTCATTAATTGATCATTAATGCTTGAATAACCTATTTGAAAGCTGTCACATGCAATAGTTCTGTTAATAAACAACACTGGTTCTGGATACTGAATTATATTTAACATATGCAAGCTTGTTGTGAACATTGCTTGCTTTTTTAGGTTTGAGAATCTTTTATAAGTTCAATTGCTTTCTCATCTTCCTCACTATTAGGGGATGAAAAATGTTTGGACTTCTTGGGCAAATGTATTGATGTCGGGGCTGGTGAGTTCATTTTATCTTGCAAATGGGAGAAGACGGGAAAGAGAGATGAAAAAAGAAGTTACTTTAGGGACTGGGGGGAGTAGGTATTCCATGGGTAAGAAATAAATCTTTGGACATAAATGACATGTAGAGAGATGTTGGTCCAGACCTCTGTTAAGGTGCCTTTGAGCAAAGCAAAGGAAAAACACCACTATTCCTTGTGATTGTAAGATACAGTGCAGTGCATGAAGGGCAAACTACCCTCTCTTCAGCAATTACTTTCCATCTTATTTATTTATTTTTGTTTCCTGCAGTGGGATTTAAACTGATTCGAAAACCTAAAATGTTTCCTTACAGTCAGGCTATTGCTTCTGAAATGTGATAAATAAAAATGACTCTATGAACTAAGATGTGCTATTTTTTGACACTTTACTCATCAGTAAAAATATGACATTTAAATAAATTGGTTTGAAAATAAACTGTTCCTAGTAACTTTAAAAAAACTTAATTTAATCGCAGTTTCAGATTTTCTTTTCTAATTTAAAACATAAAGAAAAAAATCTAATAAATACATTTCTGGAAAACTGAAAAGTTAGTTAATACTAACATTACTATAACAATAATTACAAAGAGATACATGTAATTAATTGATAGATTCATCAATTCAATTTTAATATTTAAAAAGTTTTACAGTGCCACTTTAAGTAGAGAGTGGTTGAGGTTGAATAAAATATATATTTTTTTTGGTTACAACAAATTGCAAATACTTGACAGTGTGTTGCATGAACTGATTTTGCTCACTTCTTATTGTCTTGCAACAAGGGAATGCTTACAAAATGGAACAGGACTTAAGTCTCATAATGGGTTGATCGAAGCAGTTTTGAATTAGTTAGTAAAGCCGCAACATTCAAAGCGAGATAAAAATGGAACAGCCTAAACAATGAAAATAATGTCCTCTGTTTATTTAAATGTTATAATATCAATGTTATCATTGTAATAATATTACATATTTAAAAATATTTCTCTAAGAAGCCATGCTAGCTATTCATAAGACTATATTTGATATGTGAAAAGAAGTTAAGCCATCCATAGTGATTAAGGGAATGTCTTTGCTTTCTTTTCAAAATGGCTTTGTAGAAGATCACCTAAGGCAGCGCTTATGGGCTAAAGATTGATAAACTTAAATCCAAGTACTACTGCATGAGCCAGGAGCAACCACTAATCTGAAAAAAATCCACTGTTTGTCTAATTTATACCCTCTCGTTTGCTGGATCCTGTCATTCTTGGTCTGTACTTGTTATCAATGGTATAAGCGCCTGACACGGTGGCTTTAAAATTCGGGATTTTAGCCTTCATGTCTGAGCTTAATGTTTCAGTCTACCAACTTGGCTAAAAAACACATTAAATATATAAATATTAATTTTCCTAGTATAAGAAGAAATATTCAATCCACTTCTGCTGGTACTGCTAAGCCTTACAGGTTCTAGCTTTTTGTTTTATTTTATTTTAAGTTTTTAAAGGGTCCAATGCTTGTGATGTTTTAATAAAACGTAAAAATAAAAAAGATCAGCAGCTTTTCATAAAGTATAGCTAAAAAAAATAATATTGGGATATAATGCCTATCCAAATTTAGGGCCAATTTTCTTCTAACTTTTCTCTCTCTTCCCGCCCTGTATGAACAGCTTGTATAGAGATTCTTCACAGACCCTGAGCATGAAACAGGTGCAAAGCAGGTTGTCATGGATGGTCTCCCCATAAGCTCATTTCTCATTGAACAGTTTCGTCATTAACCTTCAATCATAGCTATCTGATGGCCAAAGCTATGGAGCAGCAACTCATTTGCTTAATAACAAACGCTATCTCCCAATAAAGGATGAAAGTAGGGAGTCGGATAGTTAAAATTACTTGTGGGAGTGAGCGTATCCTTCCCATATTTATTCAACCAATGAGGTGTGGAGAGAGAAAGTGTTATGTTGCAGGGAAAAGGAGTACCTCAAAGTAATACGGTTTTAGATGTCCATTATGTCCCTAAACAAGAATGCCATTTTTGTTGTTGTTGTTTCCCCTTTGCATCATGATTATATGCAAGATTGAAGAGTGACAGTCAGATCACTATTGGGTAGTATGCTGGCTGAAGGCACTCGGCAAGAAAGGGTTTTGGGGATATTTGCCTGCAGTGGGCTTAGACATGAGTCATTGGTTGATCTGCCAGTAATATCTGATGAATTGGCAAGCCACAGTGGAGGCGGCAGGCAGGCATCCACAATACAGCAATTACCAATCACAGACACACTGTTGGACTGCTGTCATCTTTCATGCTACTACTGTGAAATGTATCACCCCTGATTGGCTTATTCACAAGCTCCATTGTTTGAAGTTTTTTACTTTTAACATACTATATGAGTACAATACACTTTTTATACTTCTACTGAGTGACCTGAAGCTAACATCCCAAAACGATGTCATTTAGTTAAGACTACTTATTTGTCATTCTACTAGGGTGAATGTTTGAAAAGATATACAAATGTTGCAGCAGTTAAAATGGATGATATCTAGATAATGAACCTTGAGCATTTTATTGGGTATCTGGTAAAACAAGTGTTGTAAAGCCAGTTTGCAATTGGAAAAAAAGTAGTCAAGTTGTTGCCGCAGGACTTAAAGTTCTCTAAAATTTTAATTAATTATGAATTGATGTTGAATGTGAGAATAAAACTACTTATTATTATAATGCAATGGGAGAATCTGAGACAGGATTGTTTTATGCTAAAAAATTCACATCAGCTATTACCATTTGTTTTTCATCACTGAAGAAAATCAATCATTGGTATCACCGATTATTAGTGATTGCACTCACGTTGTGTTACATTTTTTATGCATTTATGGCAATTGTTTTGTGTGATGTTCATTTAGAGGACCAGATATTTCATGGACTTTCTATTTTCATTAGTTGTTTACGATTAAATTTGATTTGTAGAAACAAAATGTCAATTTTTTTGCATTCATTTTGGTTGAAAGTAGCCTAAAAATACCAGTAGTAGTCACTATGTATTAATATCTGTATTTTTGAGGAACTTGCATGTTTCCTATAAAGCCCTATATGACAACTACCGAGGGAATATCACCACTTTTATTTAATGCTGACACAATGTATATGTAAAAATGCCCCCATGACATTGAACCAACTAAACATAGGACATGTTCTAGCTACCTGATCAGTACTGCAGAGGTGCATAGGGGGTGTATATGATCGATGTCAACGCCAGAGTGGGTGTCGGATATACAAAAAGTTATTGGGTGGCTGTGAACTGGAAATAACTGACAAGGCAACTCGTCAGCTCTGCACTAGAACAGGAATAGCTGGCCAGATTATTTTCAGATGTAATATACCTTATGGATGAACCAAAATATGGTCAATATGGGCAGGTTGTAGCCAAAATTATATACTGTAATTTAAAAATTCGAAGCAACCACCATTTTGGACCAGTTTAAACTATTTTGGTCCAGTGCAACTTGTATGTAGTTTGTTTTCCATATGTCTTATACAGGATAGGATTTAAAAAAAAATATATATATATAAAAATTAAGCCCATAATACTGCAGTTTTTTTTAAAGAAAATAATTAGAAATCCTTGGTGTACTGGTTTCCATTTATGCTGGCATCGATCATAATGTGCCCCATTTCCTATGATGCAGATTGTACATGTCAAAGTCACCATTTTTGCTTTTAAAGAATACCATAAAAAGGGTCACTTTCCAAGTATAGTGCTAAATAACATTCATCATTAAACACCTCTCCTTCTACAAGGTGAATATCAATGTCATTGCTCCTTTTTCTGTCTAATGTGATCAGAATGAACAATTTCTCCTTTTCCTGATTAAATGTTTTATTAGTGAAACTGTATCGGGGGACTTGAGATATCTGAAAATGAGGCCTGCTACACTATCACAGGTGGATATTAAATACTCTAAGACACACAAAAACAGGATCTACACATATTTACTATACGCCAAATCTTTTATGTTGCGGAAAATCTTTACTTTGAATATTTCAATAATCTATTCCAGCTACTAGGCTGAACTCCATCACACCTGAATACCCTTGGTACTAGTAGTCATATGATTCATGAGAAAGTAATGAAAGAGTTGCCTTCTAGTGGTCTTTTTATAAAAACAACAAGATCAACACGTTGCATGTCTTTAAGCATTTACAAGACTGATCTGAAATGAGCAACAGGGGCAAAATAAACTTTTAACCCATTTCGTTAAACTTTAATTACGCCAAGATCTCCCTCAGATCAATTTAAGATTAGGTAAAATGATTTAAGTTTTCAATATGGAATTTTCATTTAATAAAAGATTATTGACACTGCATTTGTGTATCTAATAAGTAATGAGTACATTTTGTGCTTCATTTGTTTTTATTTATTTTCTAACTAGTAACGTAGATCTTTCCATGCCTCAACACTACTAGTCGAGCTTTCACATTAGGGAGTAATCATCCATTAAATTATAATTGAAATGACTGGAAATGATTCCATTAATGTCCCTCCAAGCAAGCAGAAAAGCAAAGTGGAGACAAAGTGAGTAGAAGGGGGCAAGGGTATGTATGGCGTTTGGGTTGGAGGGGGTTGGAGGGGGGGTGTTCCACTGGGCCAGCCAAGCAGCAATTGCTCTGCACAGTTGAGCAGTGGCGATAAGCCACAAAGCAGATGCCTGCATATCAAGTGTTTTGCCTTCATTGCCCATTTCCAATAGCTCAGTCCTGATTTGCCTAGAGGCGGCATGTGTTTTTTTGTCAGTGGACTTGTGTGTATGGCACACAGTGTCTGAAGTCTGCTTGGATTAGTGGGTGTTTGAGAGAGAAAAAAAAAGCACAGTGTTTTTGAAAGGGGTCATGCTGGTTATTACCTCGAAGCAGTGTCTGTGACAGAAGAAGTGCAGGAGGCATCGATCATGTGTGGCTCAGCAAATACAGGCCATTGGAGATGCTGCAAGAAGACATGCCAGTGTTTTGACTGCTAAGTGTTTGATCGAGTGCTGATGGAAAACAAAAATATAATAGAAGCTACTCTGTTGAGTTCCTATGGGTAGATAAGGAGCATTTTCACAGATTAGGCTCAGGTTTCTGCTCATGTGTTGATAAAAAATATCTAAAAGTTTTTTTTGGGGGGGCGGTCACTGGCAATGTTTAAAAACAAAATAACAACAGAAGTCATGACTAGAGCGAAGGAACTCAATATATTTATGTTGTTATCCAGTAAAATTAATTGTTTTGCTTTTTGTATGGGGCATTCAACCATAAGCCATATTTAACATAAGGTTTTGCCTCATTTGAACACTTTTTCAGGCATATTCAATATAATATAATGCCATCCATCTTTGGTGGCGGTGACTCGAAGTGTGACTGTGTGCACAATGTTTAGATGATTGAACATCGCTCTGATGTAAAAGAGGAAGACACACGACCAAAGTGTTGCAAAAGCTAAATTCAAAGTTGCACTTGTCTATCCATTTTAATTGCTGTTTAAAAACACAAATAAAAAAAAGCATTTTACTGAAGGCTGAAGGTTATTTTCCCTCAAACATTATCACAAAAACTTTGGCTTCCGGCCTCGTGCAATTAATTTTCATGTTCCATTGAGTGCAATCAAAATGTGCACGGACATTTAATGTGTTACAACCAACAGCTCAACCCATTGAAAAGAAAAAGTGAAAATAATTCACTTTGCTTTGATAAAAGGGAATTTACCAATTTAATTAAATTACTTTTAAATAGGCGCTGTCTGACAGAACTGTTGTTATAGAAAAAACACTAAACAACAACAAAAAAAAGAACTTTCTGACTGCCAAAAGCATGTGTATCTGTAGATTTTGTTGTGCAGGACTCCAAGCACAAAAACGCAGGTTGTTGTCATGCAACCACTATCACCAATATTGCTTCTGCTAGGTAAGCACAGGTAATTCCAGATGAATGGTATGGAGTTATTGATTTAAACAGCAACACATCAAACTAATCTATGGTTTCAGGATTGAATGCAGAATTTTGGTCTCAACTGACCACAATGCTTTTTGACATGACTCCTCTGAATTATCCAAATGATCATTTCAAACCAAGGTGTCCTAGTTTATTACCAACAGCCACCTTGTGGAAGCAGTGATCCCAGCTTTTTTCAGGTCATTGGCCAAATTCTATCGTGGAGTTAGGGGCTGATTCTTCGCTTTTCTTATGATTACTGGGATCCCGTGAGTTGATATCTTACATGGAAATCCAATACAAGTGGGGTGGACCACCATGTTTGTCCTCTACCATTTTCTAATGATTGATCGATCTAACAGTGGACATTTTTTCACCAAGCTTCTTGGCAATTTCTCCCCAGCCTTGTCAAGTTTACAATTTCTTCTCTGGTGTATGGAGTGGACATGTGTCTTTATGCAGCAAATGACCAGAAACATGCTTTTTGTTCAGGATATTAGTGGTGGACATTTGAAGGTGCACTAACAGGTCTTTGTAGCTCAGAATTCTAGCTGATAGAGAGGTGTTCAAATATTTTTTGGCGGCTATATCAAATGAAATGTTAAAAAAAAATCATATATTGTTATTTCTGGATGTTTTAGAGCATCCTTCTCAGATTAGACCTAGTACATATACATGCATTTATATATAAAGCTCAGGATTAAAATTGGACACCATGTCATATATTTTCCACTGCATGTTCTCCTTCTATGTCTGAAACTGGTTAGGGGTCTGCTGTTCTTAATACGCCCACTTCTGCGACAGTGCATTAACGGCTGCCACCAATTGTCTAAATCATTCTCACAGTTCTTACCTTCATCTTTCTAACCTTGAGTTGCTGACAAACACAGTGATCACCTCGGTCAAAGCATTTAGAAGGCAGTTGACCTCTTCCTCGTTTTCCTTGAGCTTTCATTGCATCTTATGTTCCAGAGGTTTAAGATGACTTTATCACTCCCGCTACTACATCAGGGCAGAATGACCATTATGTTTGGTTCTATAGCAAGCCTCCACTGTAGCATCGCCATATTATAATGTTCCTGAAAGATAAAATTATACATTGACTAATGAATTTTCAAAAACATTTTAACGTGCTCCTTAAATTTGATGTCATAAGTCTCAGCTACAAATGGAAGTACAGTCTGACGCTAATCCTAATCAATATTATATAGGTCTAAAACTATGAAATTCATTTCTTCATTTGACTCACAATTTTGATAATGTTAAACATGTCCATTCACTTTTTATTAATAGAATTGGCAAAAAAAATAAATGGCCATAATTTCAAGTTGTAGCCATTACAATGCAACATTATTTCATCTCAATACAATACAATAATGCATTCTACAGTTTGTGAAGCCCGCAAGGAATCGCAATGTCAAATAACAAAGTGTGCATGGAATGATTCACAAAAAATAACTAGATGTGCATGGTTGCAGAATACCAACTTGCATCTCAGCATTTTTTTAAATGAAACAATGAATGTGTTGTCAAAAAGGCTGAGACCTGTTCCCAAAACGTTTGTGTTCAGTTATTTACTATATATTGCACCACATGCTCTTTAAAAATAACTCTAAAGTATTTTTTTATTAACACTGAAGAGGGTAAAAATGTCATGGCTGATGGAAAATGGAAACATGATTTATATTTTGACTTCAATAGTGTTTTATTAAATAATTTTTCAAACACAAAATTTGAATGTCAGCTAAATAAACTTTCATTGCCAGTGTTCTTTATAGAAGAGTTTTCAACAGCATGTTAGCCACTATAAATCCAAAGCATCCAATGTTGTCCTGAGACAATTAATCTTTTATCGCGACTATACAAATGCATGACAAACACAATGAGTGGATTGTACACTTGCGCAAAATATTCTATGTTCTTCTATTGAGGGCTCATTTCATCCTTCTCATTTATTCCATGATTAAACTTCTTAGTTTGAATAAAGTCTAAGATAGCTTGACACATGGTTGTTGAAAGCATCCAATCCATTTTAGAGTCAAGCCAGTAAAAGAAATGATCAAAACAGTATTTCTCAGCTAATGAAGTCGTAAGGGCTTGAAATCAGTATTGAAATTCCATACTCTTAATCTCAATAAAAAACACACAATGTGATTTTTGGGTCGTTATCATCTTTTGATGGTCATTATAAGAAAAAATGGATTGGTAGCATGAAGACCATGTGACTTCTAAACCCCTTTTTTAGCGTTCTCCCCACAAAATAAGTTTAAATATTTGCATAAGGTATTTCCTTGGTATATTTCACTCACTTCTTATTTCTATTCTATCTTGGAATTGCAGGCCTTTCAATTGCCATCAAAAAGTTTTTCTTCATGATGCTATTTTTCATATCTCCACTTGACGCTTCATTGGGGTAGAGCTTTGCCTGTCATTTCATGGTGTGGCGGCTCTTGTCAGTTGCATGAGTGACAGTGGAATCAAAGAGGATTAACCCTTCCTCGCCTTGCATGAAGAGGAGATGAGCATCTTGTCAGTGTTTGCATCCATTAAAACACACACACACATTCCCTCATCCACACAGAATGACAAGATACTTGTGCAGCATTTTAAAAAGCACTGCAGTGCAATGGAATTATGTAAATTTTATAACAGCATCCTAAACTTTATAGCCACTTTTTTAACAGTTAAATAATTTTAGTCTATTTTTTTACTTTAAAGATTTAATAATGTTTTTAAATAATTACATCTATATCTTGATTAATCCTGTGTAATCGTGTAGAAACGTTTTTTTCTCTTAGTGCATGTCAATCATAGCATTATTACTGGTCTCGTTAGTTGATCATAGTGGGGTGCTTCATGGGTGCTCATTGTTTTTTTTTTGTGAATGTGTCAATCTCATGGCAGAAACCAATTCCTTGCTCTGTATGTATGTATGTATGTACAAATCGCTTCAGTCAGGTTTGCCATACTGCAAAACATTCTTTTGTACATGTGCACACCTTAATGCCGTAGAGGATTTTAGATATTTTACCAACACCCTGCTCTCAGAAAAACATGTACAAGTTTTATCCATAAATTGCAATGTTGTCTACTAGCCGCAGTGTAATAGAGCAGCTTTTATATTGAACCTGACATTGTGTATTCACATCCCAAATTTGAATGGTAAATGCAATCATTTGATAAATAACTCCTAGTGTAAAACAATCATAATCCTCTGCACTACAGGAGACAAGTATACTGAAAATTTACTGTGAGCAAGATGATTCACGGTGACCATTTTTAAATGAGAAAATCCTGTCTCCATCTTCAGCTTTCCCTTTCCAGAAGAAAGTATAGCCGCTAGTTCTGCAACCAACCCTTCCTCACTCAAGTCTAGCCCCGTTGAGCACAGTGATGTCAATGCTGTAGAATGCCAGTTCTGTTGTAATAAAGGAAGTCCGTCTCTCTGGTCTTGTGGAGATTTCTCAGGTCCTTAAGGGTCCGAATGTGCCACGATCCAAGGGTAAGCTTCTTAGCCATTCTCTATGTTGTTTCACTTCTTTTTGTTTGTGTTCAAGCGCTGAATGGGTAAAGCTGTTAGACGCGGTAAGCTGACAAACAATGTTTGGCTCAGTCTCCTGGGGGAATGCCGAACTACTCTGTCCTTAGAGAGAGAGAGCATCTCTTGCCGCCAAGTCACCTGCGTGCAAGGTTGGATCTACAACTGCCAGTGGTTAGCTTCATCTATTGCTTCGCCTCTTCTCCATCAACACGAAACTTTGGCAGAGAAGGGACAGATGCACAAAGAAAACCTCTGCAGAACTAGATTGTAGTGGGAGAGCCGAACAGGGCCAATCCCACTCTCTCGATTTAGGAAGCAGGGTTGCACTGGTACGAAGAGAACGTCACAACTGGAGACTTTTTCGGCTGCATTGGATGATCACAACACTTGTAGTTTCTTGCCATACTCTAGGCTTTCTACAACGCCTGCTGAGACTGCCTTCTACACCATTAGTTTTGTAACTTTTCGTCCCATTATAAAAAATACTTCCTACACAAGATACTATTAAAACGATCAGAACCTCTAAAACTATTAGCACACCTCTGTTTTCATCCATCCAGACATTGTCACCAGTGTCACGGCTAAGATGTAGCCACCCCACACCCCAAAGTGACTCGGAGATAAACCTTAAGAGCACAATTTTGGAATGTATGAGTAAACAGGAAAAACACATTAAGGCAAACAAAAAGAATCTATCCTCGAATTACAAATGAAGACCTTTACTAATAAATACCACAACATTTTATCTATGGATAACAGCTAAAGACTGCAAATATATTCTAAAACTCCCAAGCAGCAAAGTGGCTGCAGTGGCAAATGTGCCAAAACTATGAATTTTAATTAATGTTAGAAAACCACTTTGTTAATTTGAGTGTGTGAAAGAAAACTGAAGGTTGATCAAATACAAAACAAATAACATTAACCCAAAAGGCCCTTATACAAAAACAACTTCTTAAACCAGATGATCTTCTTGTCCTTAGTTTCTTGATGGAACAGCAGTTAACATTAAGTGTTGCATATACATATTTTTTCCATTTTACTTCCTGGGGGAGATTAACTACAGGTTCAACTGTAGGACGCTCACTAAAGCTGGAGGAAGACTTGAACAGCTGCTTGACATGTTGCCAGAAACAAACAGCCGCTCGTTCACTTTGTCTAGCATGTGCCTTTGTCCTTGCATTTCCTCTTCATAATAATGCATATAACAAAGTTTTATGGTCTTGTGTTTTTAAAAGGTGGCTACTGTTTTGGGGCAATAGTGTACATCGTTGATTAGATCCCATGATCCACACTGGCTCTTTTCCCTTGTTAAGACTTATAAGATCAAACTTACAAATAAATCCCATGAGACATGTTCTAGCTGCTGTTAATCATTTCATGTAAAACATCTGCTTCCTGCACATTTGCTTCTTATTTATTTTCAAACACCCAATCGTTGTTTAGCAGTGCGCTATATGTACTAAAAATTCCAAATGTTACCACAAGTTAATTCATGTTGGTCAACTTGTGACATGGAAAAACATGGCCAATTGAAAATAGCTGTGAGGTGAGACAAATGGAGTCGTACCTAAACAAAAGAACTGTTTTCGTACCTTTGATTTTTCGTAAGTAAAGCAGTACTTTATTTGTAAATTGTGTAAATCATTCCACAGTCCTAAAAAAATTTTTTTCACCTTTTTAAAATTATCATAGTGTCCCACTTTGTATGAAAATGTGAGAAACGGACAAAATTGTAGCAACATTATTCATTGTATTAAAATTAATAACATGACCACATCCTCACAAGGGTCACAGGGGATGCTGGAGTGTATCCCAGCTGACTTTGGGCCAGAGGACACCCTGAATCTGTGGCCAGATGAACGCAGGGAAGAGCCCAACAGCTAAAGACAGCTGGGAAAAAACTCATACATTTATCTAACAACCTGCAACCTTTGAGCACTATTTGGGAAACGGCAACTGTGAAGCCTCGGCCTCGCTTCGTCAAGAGTGTCTCGATTCTGCTGGAGTTCACCAGCTCAGCCAACCTGCACTTAGCTGAGAAAGTACTCTACTTGCATGTGACCGATAGCAGCTCCAGTGGCGGTTCAGATTGAGAGGAGGACTAGCTGCAGCACAATCACAGGGCACGGCCAGTTTTATTTCTTGTATGAAAAGTGCATGAGTGAGTGTGTGCGTCCTTAAGTGCAGCAGTGTTGCTATATTGGAAAGTAACGGTTGATGCGAACGTGCTTCTGCTTGTTTGATTTTCTGATAGCCACGTGACTTCGGACATAAGCATACTGACAGTCCATTCTTAAAGGGGAATGAAAATAGCCCATAACTATTGATACAGCATGTGCAATTAGTGTGAGGTGTTCCCTGACTCTTTAGTTGAAGGAGGGACCTATAGTTGACAATATAAAGCTTTGCTTTGTGCCCTCAGGGGCGATGGCAAACTGTTGATTTTTTAATTTTTTTTCATAAAGTAATGATGCAGGAATTCACTGAATGCCATTGCCTATGGGGGAGTACATGGTGACAGTATAGTAGGATAAAAATCATCTCCATGATATTTGTTCGGGGGTAAAACTGCAAGTGAAATCTTTTGCTCGACACATTATAATGGAAACCGAAGAATGGATTTTAATGCAATAGAAGAGGGCCTGCATACATTATCGGGGCTTTTATATTTTGTGCATTTATACTGGTCTTTGAAACAGATTCTTTCATGTTTGTAGAATATTTTTGGTGCAAATAATGTATCCACTACTTTTGGAAGGTATCTCAGGCTCTTATTGCACTTCCAAAATAGATATGATTGAAAAGCAGAAATACATTAGATGAGGTTAGTTTGCAGGAGAAAAGAACATGAGCGGTGGAACTCAACAAGGTAATGGATTCCATGCACTGGATTTGGAAGTGTGCTAACTACAATTAAATGCTTGATGAGCATCAAATTAATTAAATTTATCAGTATAGTATAGAATTACCATTACACTAGTTAACAGCAGTTATACAAGTACCGTATGTTCCCGACTATAAGGCACACTTAAGTCTTAATTTTTCTCCAAAATAGACAAGGCACCTTATGACACAGTGTGCTTTATATATGGAAATAGTCACTTTATAGTCGTGAAAATATGGTATGTAAAAATATTTTATTGGCTTAAGGATGCATTTGCAGTTTTACCACTTATTCAAAGATATGGCAACATTTTGTATATGTATTTATTTGAATGGGTACCAAGGCTACATTCACACTGAAGGTCAATTGCAATTTATTTGGTTATTTGCAACATATATCTGGTATTGTTCATGCCATGTGGACTCTTTTTTTCTTCCAATTCCAAACTGGGCTCATTCGTGTGTGGATAAAGAAAAGCTTTCTATCTAACACCTCTGCATTGTGAGTACAAGAATGCAACCTATACGTAATCAACGGGTGAAATACAATGAAGCTATATGTTTCTTTCAATGTATCGCACATGAATCTATGAGGTTAAACAAACTGTTGGCATATCTTTTAGAATGAAATCCTAAATTGACGCAAATATGACCACGTTTACAGAAACAGTGACGTCAATTCCAATGGTTAGGATTCCAGTTAAAAGACATGTTGTTATGATGTCATGTTGTTTCTTGGAAAGGACAAGTGGTCTACACTACAAGACCAAAGCCTGCACAATCACCACATAGGTGCTTCCAACCATAAAGAGCAGGACCCAAACATCTGATCTCAACGGGAAGCGGGATATGCACTTGTAAACAGTCATCATGACAGAGGCACAATATATCATAATCGTCTGCTCTGAAAGGGCAAAATAAAATAAAAATAACTTGTTCCTGGGTGGCAGCAAGAGGACAATATATTTTCCAAAAATCATTTAAAGTGACATATGTGTCACCCCATTCTGGGCATGATGGGCTTGACTCTTGCATGGGATAATCTGTGTGATCCCTAAACACATTTTTTTTAATGGATCACTTGGAAAAACAACCACAACTGTAATAATGTGCTTTATAATTGAGCCACCAACCTTCCTACCAATGGTGGCGGGGTCTCTTTATGTTCTAATCTTTTTGGGCAACTGTCCGCAAAGGGTCTACTAAATCCGTACTGAAGAAAACAATTATTGTGTTTGCTCGGAAGGTTAGATAATATGAAATTTCAAACATAAGCAAAATTGTTCTGAGTAAGCAAAGGTGATTTAGAGATGAGTCTGCCTTACTCAAACTGTCACAGGAGGCATGCATCATCACTTCCTTTGACACATCTGAAATTGGTTTCAAATGCCCTGTGTGTACTTTTAGATCCAGGGTGACATTTTGTTGTTTCATTCGGAAGACTTACATTGTAAAAGGACGGAGTTCAGTTGATGAGTGGCAGTGGAAAAACAAAAAAAAACTTTGTTGAACTGATTCTATTGGGAATATTTTGATTAGTAAGGTTCAAAGGCAGTTCTCATGAGATTTAGAGCAAGTGATCATAATGTCAAGGAGGAGGCACCCATTTACAAATGTTATAAAAGACCCAATTTAAATGTCAGTTTGTATTTGAATTTTGTTTTTTTTTTTGGTGGTGATGAGGGGTTGAGAATTTTGGTCAAATGTCATTTCAAAATATTACAGCTTTTATGTGCACATTCTGATCCATCTAAAGAAATTCCTGTTCATGATTGTTCCACCATGTTTAGGGCACTAGTTCCGTTTGAAGAAACACGCCAGACTTCACCCTCAGGATGGTGTTTTTTTTTTATTGGAGAGTAGAGTTGTATTTGTGCCAAACACACCATTTGGAATTATGAACACAATTAATCTTAGTTTATCAAACCGTAACGCGTTGCTCCAAAGTGTTTAGAAGTGTGTGTTGGCACATCTGTTCAAAATACTCGACTCTCCCCGCCCAAAAAGAAACCGAATAATCAAGAAAGAGAATACTTAACGTATTTGGCAAAGACGTGTTGTATACATGAATAAAGATTATATTTTCACTGGATTAAAACTGCATGGTTCAACTACCTTAAAACACAATTCAGATGTATTTTTAGCACAGTTTGGATATATATCAAGGTAGTATTTGGTTCCGTATTAATTTACATTTAGTAAATGTAAATGCATCAAGATCAGACCAAATTAATTGAAAATATCACATTTTCTCACATGCAGTTTATTTTCTGCTTACGACTAAACCACAGTACTACAAGAGTGAATCAGATAAGTAAAAATAAGTTACGCAAATTCAGCTGAAGCAACAAACGTTCCACCAAAATTCTCATTCTGTTCAATGGGAGATTACTAATGAGCAAACAAAATCCTTTTTTTTTAGGAAATTGATTAGTTTGGATAAACAATAACGTCCAATTTCCATCCTTAGTAAATTTGACTACTACTGAAGAAATTGAACCACTTCAGACTTTTTATATCTAAAGTCAAGCCTACACCTGAATTTAACAATTAAGAAAATAAAACATTTTTGCTGTTATGAAAAAGCAAAAATGTATCCTATAATACAGCGAAACATGTTGTCCTGTATGTTATAAATGCGCACTTGACCGATGGCTGCTTCCTTGCAACAAAGTAACATGGCAAAGGCCATATAGGGTATATTGCTTGATACACAGAAATTGGTCTATATATGCTTGTAGGGCATGCATCGAAAGAAATGCACAACTGGCAAAAAGCCTGTGACGTTGATGAATGCTGTCCTCTAAGTGTTAGCTAAAATTATCTGATGAGAAACAGCACATGCACCACTTCACAAGGTTGACACCAAAGGAGAACATGCATGAGAGTAAGTAAACACATAGTAGTTCTTTCTGAATGACTAGTAACTTTAAATTCCATAGTATACAAACAACACAGTGGTTACAATATACTGTATCATTATGCAGTGAAGCAAAATAAAACAATTTCACAATTAGAGAACGGCAGGACGTGTGTATGACTGGGAAATCAAGCAAAATATAGATTTGTAATTTATTTGGTATAGGTTTGTTTGCCTGGGTTCGGTGCGGGCATGCGCGGGCTTGATTCCCACTGGTGGCGATATTATTGTGAGCCTATCTTTTGTGACCTATGGCTGACTGGTGTATGTAGGGTGTAGTCTCCCTTTTCGCCCAAAGTGTGCTGGGATAGGCTCCAGCAACCCCTGCAACCCTTGTGAGGATGTGTGAGATGGAAGATGAATAAATGATTTGATACTTTATATTAAATTTGTTTTTGCTATGAAGATGCGCCTGACTGAAATTGATTTAAAGTCCTACTATTGTCATTTTTTCACACTAATTGAATTATTGAATCTGGATCAAACGGTATGCAAAAACAATTTTAATGACTCTCAAAGATCCATATTGTTTAAACTGTACTAAAATTGCTTCTGATCATATTGGAATAAGACAATATGCTTTTTAATTATTCGTTTAGCCAGTGTGGGGTGATTCAGAAACATTTGCATTTGATATATTTTTCTTTTTAAATTGTTAAACAAGATTCTTTCGGCTGTAAGCACTTGATGAAAACCTTTGTCATGTGCTAATGTGGATTATCGGAATTTAATGATATTTTTTAATTACAATTATAATTAAAATAGTACAGATTTGGGGAGTGGATAAGTGAGTGCTTGAGAGAGTTTTGGACACCAAGTTTATTTCTTCATTCATTCCTTTGTTTAACAGTGGATTAAAAGTGGAATAGGGATTTGTTTTCTTTATGATATTTTAAATTTGAAGTTACCCTTTGTATATTTAGTATTGTTATACTTTGTTTAGGATATAGCACTATGTTTTTTTGTAATATTTAGAATAATACACATATTTGCAGGGGTTTAGATGTTCAGTCATTTCTATCTCTCTAAAATTTCCATCCAAAATTTGCAGTTTGAGAACTACAAGGTACTTGACTGACCTCGTGTGGTCACTTTCCTTTTCTACTACCAAGATTATGCCATAGTGCAATATGATTCTAATTAAAGTTAAATGCCTTTTCGAAACCATTTATTGTGACTATTATTATTGTTAATCATATAATAACTCATATGACTAGTAGTAGTATTCTTTCATAATCATTTTGATACTATTCATGTTCAATGACATGTGGCCCGGTGGGCTTGAGTGGTTAGCGTTTCGGTCTCACAATTTTGGGGTATTGGGTTCAAATCCAAATCAGTCGACCTGTGTGGAGTTTACATGTTCTCCCAGGGCTTGTGTGGGTTTTCTCCAGGCACTCCGGTTTCCTCCCACATCCCAAAAACATGCATGGAAGGCTGATTGGACACTCTAAATTGCCCTTAGATTTGAATGTGGGGGTGAATGGTTGTCCATCTTGTGTCCTGCAATCGGCTGGCCATCGATTCAGAGTGTTCCCCGCCGCTGGCCTGAAGAAAGCTGGGATAGGCTCCAGCACCCCCAGGTGACCCCTTTGA
Organism: Stigmatopora nigra; assembly: GCF_051989575.1. Classification (NCBI taxonomy): domain Eukaryota; kingdom Metazoa; phylum Chordata; class Actinopteri; order Syngnathiformes; family Syngnathidae; genus Stigmatopora; species Stigmatopora nigra. Next base: position 7,736,948 of record NC_135523.1, on the reverse strand, counting down.
GGCTTAGTGAGTCAGAAAATGAATGAATGAAGGAAGTTTCAATTACTGTATTTCACTGCATGGGCAATTAATCAAGTTAATGTTGTTATGTTCTTTTATTTTACATTATTTAACAAATTAGAATCATAATTATACTCTCATCTCATCTTATCTCCCGCTTTTTCTGAAAAATACAGGCAAAGGTATCACAATACACATTATAAACTGTTTCATGTTTTTTATGTTTGTGGCCTGAAGCAGCCATCTTGTTTTAGTGCCTTGAGATGAATGCACATTGGCATGGAAATATGGAGTAGATAAATATAAACAGAAGATCGGCGAAAACGTGTAACACATTGTGATGACATGCTAAAAATGGATGTCCATTAAGCCCATTTGAAGTAAATGAACAGATAATAGCAATATGAGAAATTACCATTACCATCTATGACTCATCAGCTTTTAAATCTTTTGGCAGGTTTCCAGAAAAATGTCCAATATTAAAATGGCAGGCTGCCAGAAAGACAGTACATTTTCATTTGCTTTGTGCAAGTAAGGTAGATATTAAATATAGCCCAGACAAAGTAATAGCTCACATCACTAATGGCTGTCGCATTAAAGTGGGCTTCATGATGGAGAGATGATTGCCTAAAGTAAGGGGGATGTGTTAAAAGCACCATAGTTTATTTAGTGATCATGGGTGACTGAGGCCATACAACTGTAGTTTTGTGTGTATCAATCTGTATCACTCAAATAATTGGACCCAATGAGGCTATTTTTAATGAGATTATTTAAATTAATTATACATTTCTATTTTATGAAGAACGTTCTACCAAGAGGTGACTTATCTATGACCAGGATCTAGTCTTAAAACAAAGTATGTGATATATTTACTTGTAACTGCAGGGCTTTGTGCAAAGTGACACTGTCTTTGCTTCCTAAAGTCTTTGCTTTTTAATGACAATAAATCTAAAAAAGTTATAATAGATTTATTATGAAAGTCCTCCTAATGGAAGCCATGGTATTCAAGACCCATAAGAACTTAAAGAGATGAAATAAACAAAATACTTAACATGGTGATCACACAAAAAAATAATTTCACTGTAATCATGAATCAAATTAGGCCTACTAAAATTATATTCTGCACCCTATAAAAATACACTATATATTCTGCATAATAAAATGAGTGAACTATCTTCCAGAGATTATTTTATTTTGAAGAATGACGTGTAGCCTACGTATTCCACAATCAGCATCAGCACCACTTAAGTCAAAAAGTGCTCTTTCTTAAAAGTATCCACTAGAGGGCGCTAAATACACATTTAATACTATTGACGTGAGCTATGCAGTATGAGCGTGCAAATATTCTTACCTTCTTTATGGAAATGCCCTTATTTCTTTGAAATTATGATGAATTAAATGTCTTTCCAATTAAATATATGATTCATCTGCAGTGTTTCAAAGGTATTTTCAATTTAACAGATTTCAATAAAACACTCTAAATTGCCCCTAGGGATGAACATGTGTGTGAATGGTGTCCCTCGCGGGGCCTCCATAATTGGCTGGGATAAGATCCATCACCCCCTACAAGTCTTGTGAGGATAAGTGGTATAGGAAATGAGATGAGAGGGAGATTTCAATAAATTACATTTTCAAATTACTCATTCAACTCTATCATTCTCCAGATTATAATGCTTAATCCTAACTAATCTGGGCATAATGTAAAAAGGGAAACCCAGTTTTACTATTTGGTGGAGCCTGATGCGGACACATGATAAAAACAAAGAAAATGCCACAAAATGTTGACAAGATAACAAGCACTGTAGTAGTGGAAGTGCAAGTGACGCATCACCAAGCAGAGCATCAAAAGACAGATCACCTCGGGAATGAATGCTGTCAGTTGCATTTGCCAGTGACACACTTTTTTTCTGTTTGAACACGTGAATAAGAGGTGCATCCTACCAAATAGAGGTTCTCTTGGTACTTCTCTTCAGCAGTTTGTAGAAGTGGAGTGTGAGCATGACAATCCCAACACAAAATTGGTCCTATGAGCAGAAAACTCAAATCAGTATGGTTAGAATACTACTGTCATCGTCCTCACTGGTGTTTCTTATTCACTTGCATTAACATTTTTAATTCATCCACTAGACTCCATTCATATTTAAAAAATATATAACCAATTTAGCCCAGGTCAATATCTTCATCAAACCTTATAACTTTCATGGCATATTTAATTCCATGGATGAGACTCTCTATTCATTCTTGGGGCAGGACCTACATTTAAATAATTCTTAAGAATATTTTCCAGTAGGGCATTCAATGTCAACAAAACACGTTTGAATGAAAATGTTAAGATGCTTTCATGAGTTTGATCAGATTTAGGCCCATGTCATAATAGTGAACTGAGAAGCAATTTCTTGATATCTACTATATTCTATACTATTATCAAATCTTTATTTCTATCTTTAGATAGGATAACAACTAAAACACTTACAAGCAAACTTTAAAACAAGATGAAAGCACAATTTTGACCGGGTTTAATAAGAATCTTGATTATTTGAATGAGGTGTGTTGGTAGGAAGAAAACTAACTGGATAGTTAACTTTAGCTATTAGCAAATGTGAAGTTTTAACGAGACAACGGAAAGACAAAATTTGACATAGTATATTTTTTGGTTATTTACCGCTTACCGATCGTCTTGCATTTGTCCTTGCATCGTTTTGCATCGGAATGGAAGTAGTGAACAGCAAAATTCATTGTGGGTGTTTGACAGCCTCCCCGAGACCGAGGTACTTCCGGGGTGTAGATATTGTACCCATTTATAACACTAGATGGCGACAGATACATTTAAAGCCAATGCTTAATACTGATGGTTAATTGAATGCCTTTTTTTCATCATTATAAAAGTATAATTCGATTTAAAGCTTCACCATGAGGTGGACACCAATAGTCAATACAAATGTAATAAATAATTAGAGAAAATAATTAGTAGTCAACATAATGAATTGTCAACATAATAGGTGGTCAACATAAATAGATAGTCATTACAAAAATGTCAATTCATTTTCAGAATGGACTTACTTCACTCGTGGCACAAGTAGCCTTTTTCTCAAACGTTTCTCTGTCTGGTTCTGTTTCTTCAGCCATATATGCAAAAAAAATACAAATACTAATGAGTCAAACCAAATGTTATTCTTACAATTCTGCCAAAAGTAAGAATTAATCACTTTATATATTAGATTTTGCCAAGAACTGTTTTTTATACTTTGGTATTACCAGACATTAACATATTGCTTTTGTAAACTTGACTTCACTTACAAAATGACCAAATTGTCTTTCTTTTCCTTGCCGTTATTTTAACAGAATGAAAAAGTAGGCATAAAGTCATTGCATGCTTAAGAAATTGACAACTCATCACACACTCACAATTGCCTTATTAAGTCATTGAAATCAGACTTGAACTTAAAAAAAAACATGGCACATTTAATTCATTTTTGATGAAGGCGAGTCCAGAAGCTATCTTCATGTTAAAAGGGACTAAGTACCAATTCCCATGTCCTATTGTGTTGAAAGCAATTTCTGCTGTCTGACTGACATTTGACGTGTTGCATGACAAGAGCCACAGCTAGTTTGAAACCATAATTTCATTTCATCTATAAAGTTTCTGGAATATTCCACTTTACTGAATTCTTTGTGGCTGATAATGAGTCTTTTTTTAATATAAATGAAACTGTGTGAAAGTCTGTCTTACCTATTTAAAAAAATTCCTTTAGAAACATGGTCATGTAAAGTGCAAAAAAATATCATGTTAATTTAAGCACTATATTCTCATTTGTCTAGTTTTTACATTTAAAACTCACCAGACAAAAAGATTAATAACAAGTCTATTTGCTTTATCAGCTTTTTAGTGAGGTAACTATTGGAATACAATGACTTTCACAAAACTGCACTTACTCTGATACATTTCTTCATCCATTTTATTTAAACAGAGAGTCAGGACTATATCTCTGTTGTGATTAGGCATGTACCTTGTCGAGGGAGGAACAAAAGAAAACTCATGCAGCCTGTGAGGACTGTGACAGCCCTGGAGATTTGGCCTGCCATAGTCTGTGTGTGTGATGTCTTCTGAAATGCTTATTAGCAAGGTAAATTGCAAGATTCTGAGTGTCTCCAAAAGAAACCCCAAAGGGGTAGTGTCTGACTTGCTGGGGAAAATACAAAGAGGGGTAATATGTGTTCTACAGTTGGGAGATAGCATAGTTAAGTTCTTTTTTTTTTCCCCAACAAGTCAGGCAGCCTCCGCAAGTATTTATCCTTTGTACCTTAGTGTCCACCATAGAAATCAGAAGAGACCACCTCACAACTTCTAATCATAGGGTATTAAACCTAGTAGAGTTTAGGAGGATGGCATAATGTTTATAATCATTTGTTTTGGATGTATTGCTATTATTTTGGATTGAATAACTTTATTCATGCCGTATTCGGGAAATTTCTTTGTCGCAGTAGCAAGAGGTTGAGGATGCAGAAATAGAAAAGGCATTTTACACAAATAGGTAGTTAATAGTAAGTGAATAAATACATACATGAATACATATATAAATAAGTAACCGTGTTGCTGAAATATATAAATACATACACATACATATTTATATAGAAGCACATGTATACGCAGTAGGTCCAAACCCACAGCCTTTTTTTTTTGGTTTTTGTGTATAAAAAAGGGGATTTGGTGTTTAAAAAGTCTTTTTTTTTTACTTCAGTCTTGAAAAAGATGGGGTCATCTTATAATTGGGGTCGTCTTTTGGTTGATTGTGAATATAGGTCTGCTATTTGGAGGTATTTATAGCTGACAGATGGGTATGAGGACAGATGGACTTAGAGGGGCGTGCCAAAATTAAAGTAAATGCACCGTTCAGATGTAATGCTTGTATGTGCGTGATGTTTTGATTGCATCTGATTGCACTTTACGCACACCAGACAATATGCCCTAAACAACCAGAAGCAATAATGTGTCATCAAACCACAACTGACCTCTACGTGGACTCACTGCAGTAAAAAATAAATAAAAATCAAGTGTAGGGAAAAACACAAAAGCAATCATGAGTACCCTGAGTCATTTTTTTTCTCACACATATACACAAAAAGGCAGATAGCTCGCTTTAAGAGCCGGCACATCATCGACCTCCCTTTTCCTGGAAGCCAGTAGGCACTGCTAGCTGTCAGGGAAAATAATCGTAATGTGGTCGTAGGTTTAGCCAATCAGCTTTCCTGAAGGACGTTCAGCCTCTTTTAGGGCAACGGCTGCCCCTGGTATGTTAATGCCATATAGGCCACATCCCTTTTGCTTGCATGTCCCCCCCATACTTGACATTTGATGTTTTCCCATCGTTATGTGTCCTTCTCTAAAGGCCTGGGGTCAGTTGTGGCTCTCGGATACCTGATGTCATTCTTCCGCTTGGTTTGGCAGTCGACTCTGACAGTGCAATGTTTGTCAAATCGGGTTAAGAAAGGGGGAAGGAGCACTGTGATTAAGACGAAAATTCCCTTTTACTTTGCAGTGAAAGCCATGTGAAGCTTTGCAATGTTACTCTTGTACCAGAGATTATCCATGTGTCTCCAAACCTATATGCAACATGGAGTCTTGTCCTTTTCCATAATCCATAAGCATTAAAGAAACATCTCTGCATTAACATAAGACGTATACACCATATGTTTTCATTAAGATATTTGCCCCATTACTTGAATTAAAAAGAAATGAAGCATTCACACTAGAAAATGTCTTAGATATATCCATTACATGTTAATTTTTTCATCTAGTATGTCCTACTCTATAAATATTCAAGCGGTCCTTGCCTTAAAAAGAACTTACTTGGCTATAAGCTTGCCTTTAGCTTCACGCTTATCTGATTTCTCTTTGATTCCTCTCATTACACACATACCACAAAATGTGTACATGGGGACAAATGATCATGCACACATTCCCAGATGGTTCAAATAGCCTGCAAGCTAAAATATGTGTTAAAAAGATAGAAAAAGGAGAGTATCCCCATAGTGTCCTTCACTGGTCTAATGCTGAATCTATCAAGTCTTTACACTGCACTGCAGTCCCATGTAAACTTGAGGGAAGGCAAGCAGGGAAGTGGTGGCTTTTTAGAAGGTTTTGACTACAATGTCGCATGCATTAAGATTATACATACAGGTACAGTTCTTAATAAATTGCTTGAACCATTTATCTTTAAAAAAAAATGACAAAAGAGCACCCATAAACATGATCTACTTTCAATGATTTTTTTTTTCCATTTCGCCTGGCACATATAGGTTTACCATACAATACCAAAGCTCACTGAGAAGTCACAAATGAAAGAAAATGGTATTCAAGACCAAAATATGTTCATGCAAATAGAATAACAATGATAGTAAGTAAATGTGCAATTTATCTCACTTTATTTTGTAGTCTTACACTGCTGCTGTCTTGACAATATTTGTACATATGAGGGATATCATTTGTAGCATTTTCATGTTTTTATTTGAAATATTTTGGATTTTTATGCTCACTTCATGGAAATTTAACTTCATTAGGAATAACATATCCGGTGCTCCATTGCAGTTTAAATTCTACCACATAATTAAGCATTACATTTAATTAACCAAGTAACTATTAAAAAAAGAAAAATGGTGGATAGACTATAATATACCCCAAGATGAGAAGGGAGTAGGCATGTTCTCCCCACTATTGCGTGGGTTTTCTCCAGGTACTCTGGTTTCCTCCCACATGCCAAAAACATGCAGAGTAGGCTGCTTGAACAATAAATTGCCCCGAGGTATGATTATGAGTGTGAATGGTTGTCTGTCTTCTTGTGTCCTGTGATTGGCTGGCCACCAATTCAGGATATCCCCAGCCCATAGTTATCTGGAATAGGCTCCAGCACCCCTCGTGACTCTAGTGATGATAAAACGGTTCAGAAAATGAAATGAAATGGTTATACATCTTTTAGTGTCAATCAAAGTAGCATTGTTTTAATTATTATTTTCTAAAGCTCCATTTTACAATGTGCATATATGTATATTGGGTGTCCAGTGAAGAAGTACGAAAACTAACCACTGGGTGGCGTAGAAGCTTCTCTATCTGAACTATTTGACTCAAATTGATAACATACAGTGTGCAGACTTGAACGTTGCACGCGTCAGGCAAGGTTATCCCGCTGATTATGGACGGTGGACCCCACCCTTTATTTGGCATTTACCAAGGACAGTCACAGCCGAGGACAATATCATCATATGACTAACTCATCGGAAGTCAAGCCATCGGTCGCATCACTTAAACTTGGGTGAAAAGACCACCAAGACAGCAAAAGTCCACGCGCAACACTTGAAAGGGGGGTTACACAAAGAATGGGCGTCAGTGATCCCTTGAAAGAGAGCCCAGAGACCTTTTTTTTTTTTGTTCATCTTGGAGCATCATCTGAGCGCGCAGCTCAGTCAGAGAGTGGCAGTGAAGGAACAAGCAGCATGGAGTGCGCAGGTACGTTTTCATTTACATTTAGAGCTTCTATAAAGTGTTTTTGAAGCTTACCATATGATAAAAAGGCTGGAGATATGATTAAACATAAGTTTCTATATTGCAGAATAGAGATTTTTAGTAATGCTGTTGAATGATTGACGTTTTACGCACATTTTACGCGCTAGAATTAGTCATGAGGAAGTAATGATTTAACAATCACTACCTAATATGTTTTTTTTCTCTTCTAACATTATGTTTTATTTCCTAGGATTCATATTAATCTGCGTGTGACTCTGAGCACAGCGTCCCCCGAAAAAAGCCAAATAAGGCGCACTAAGGAGGAGAGGCACGGAGTCAGAGGGTGTTTAAGGGTGAGCTAGAGGAGGAGAGGGAGGAGAGAAGGGGAGGAAAGTCTTGGACCAGGTGATCGAGTGTGAACAGACCTCCACGGGGGATGCCGGGTTCCAACGCAGGATCAGTGACCATGGTGCCCACAAGCTGCCCGGGACTGGCCCTTCTTCTTCTCCTGGGGTGCACCTTGGCTATGTGCCTCGGCCAGAATGATACGGAGCCCATCGTCCTGGAGGGGAAGTGTCTTGTCGTGTGTGATTCGAACCCTTCCTCGGATGGAGGAGTCACGTCTTCCCTTGGTATTTCGGTGCGGTCTGCCGGGGCAAAGGTGGCTTTTTCGGCAGTGCGCGGAACCAACCACGAGCCGTCGGAGATGAGCAACACCTCCATGACCATCTACTTCGACCAGGTGAGAAAAAAATATATATATATATTAATAAAACTATTATATATAGTTTAGATATGATTTTAATCATTTAGCTAATTTTATCTATATGTCAAAAAAGCTAAGGACCTTGTGCATAAAATGGATCTTTTGATGCGTTCAAGTTACCATTTGTTCCATTTATTAAGTGTTAATTTAAAGGTGCGACAATTCTATTTTCCATCTTTTACGCGTTAATTTATTGGTTGAATCTTGTTTAACGTGCTGCCATGGAGTGTATTGCAATAAAGTCATGTTTAGTATACTGTAACATAAACATTTAACATTGGTTATGTATACAAGGAGAATCTGTTTTTTACGCTATATAGAGCTGTTTGTTAAAGTTATTTCATTTGTTGGCTATTTGTTATAAATTGCTTGACACCCAATTTTCTATCGTTATCACACTTTTTATCTCACTTAACATTTAAAGAGGAGTCACCTAAAGCTTATTCAATGTGTGCATAATAACTGCTCTTTAAAAATCAAGGTAAAATGAATTAGGTTTTATTTCTGTAGAGGATTTTGGAAAGCATTCATTTCCTATTATTATTTCTGAACTCAATTTAAGCAGTTACCTTAAAAAATAGTTATTTTTAATTCATTTTTAAACCAATTTAATTCAAAACCCAGTGACAATATTTGCCAATTGCTTGTCTTCCATTTTGGATGTACTGTTTGCACCACCGTCACGTTTTTTGGAACCCAACCAAATTCTCGTCTGACATAGCATGGTTCCTAAAGCAACTAGCACAGCTTTATTGACTATATTTTATCATTAATATTTTAAACATATAAATACCATTTCCACCTTTCCAGGTTTTAGTCAACATCGGCAACCATTTCGACCTGAAGGCGAGTGTTTTCCAGGCTCCGAGAAGGGGAATTTACAGTTTCAGTTTCCATGTAGTAAAGGTCTACAATAGACAAACCATACAGGTAAGCAAGTGATACTTTGGTATGCAAGAACAAACACGAAATGAGATTGGGAAAAAAAAAAAAAACTCACCCCACCCTCTTTGATTATTTCACCCCTGCAGGTAAACCTGATGCAAAATGATTACCCAGTCATATCAGCTTTTGCCGGGGACCAGGACGTGACAAGGGAGGCGGCTAGTAATGGAGTACTGCTGATGGTGGAGCGAGAGGACCGTGTCTATCTAAAGCTGGAGCGAGGCACCCTTATGGGCGGTTGGAAATATTCCACCTTCTCAGGTTTTCTGGTCTTTCCTCTATAATTTGACCTTGGATGTGACTCTGCTTGGAATGACAAGAAAACAACAACATGCAACTTATTTTGAACTCTTAGAATTTGTCAGCCAAGGAAGTCGATGAAACACCCGAATATTCTTAGCCCCTTTCATCCTGCCTCCTCTTCTGCCTCCCCCTGCCCTTTCACACATCAGTCTTATAGTCCAATATGAACTTTGGAGATCAAATATATACATCTGTCAACTTGTACACAACCAGGACGTCATTTTTGGTGTGTTTGGAATTTTTCCTACCTTGGGAAGAAAGTGTGCCAAAAAGAACTAAATTAAAGAAAGAGAACATGACCTGGAAGAGGCGATGAGTGTGTTATGCTCTATTTTAAGTTTTGTATAGCCTTAAAAGAATATATGGTTTTCGTCCAAGTGAAATATATGGAATTATGGACAAGCTGAGAGAAGTGCTTTCACGCCCAAAGCAGTCTTTTGCACGAATGGAAGTTTTTCTTTTTATGTTTTGTGCTGTCAATGGTGTTACGTTTGGATGCTCAAAATACTAAGCCAAATTTGGGCCACAAGAAGAAAACGTATTATTATTGAAAAGAAGAAGCCACTGGAAACCCTATGACTTGGAGAGAGAGAGAGAGAGAGAGAGCCCTTTTATTGAAAACCAAGAAGAAGAAGAAAAAAAAAGTAAATGATTCTGTAATTTTTAAAGTACATTATTCACATTAATGTGTTTTACATTGCGGAATCTGCATATAGCTTTGGATTGATTCAATGTTCAGTGACGTCGCTCACAAAATGTAAAACGTGGAAACAATAGAAAAATCCCTATATGTCCCGCTTAATAAACTATATTGTATTGTATAGACTAAGTGGATATCTTTTATTCAAATGAAATCGGGATGAGGGGCCTGTTTTTGGTCTCTGTCCATGGTCCTGAAATGTCGGTTGCTAAAGCGAGGGACCGTCTCTGGTCTCTGTCCATGGTCCTGAAATGTCAGTTGCTAAAGCTTAAATGCTGAAATAAGACGAGTATTGCAGCATGATGTTTAATGGCATGGATTTCTACATAACTTAAATATATATATTAGTATACAATTCATTGCTTACCACTCTTAACTTAATTATCAAGATGGGACTGCTTCAGTGTGCCTCTATATGGCAAACAGCATCAAACTGGTGTTAAGAAAAAGAGAAAAAAAACTGTTGAATATTACTTTGGGGAATACAAAACTCATCTCAGTTTTTTTTTTTTATAGCGGGATGTTTTTTTTAAATTATAGACCCCTTTATTTCCCTGAAAAAAAAGAAAAAAACCTTATTAACATATGCACTTATATTTAAAAAGGGGAAAGAAAAAGTGGTGCACAATTAATTGTGAAAGAAACAGGCATGACTGGATTGTTTAATTAACATTACCTATGGCTGATATTTTGCAAAAAAAAAATAGAAGGTAGGTAAACTGTTAAGAAAAAACATTTAAGTGGTTGAAAAAAACTGGCATGTTTAATACAAATAATCTGTTTTAACGGATAGTTTTTTGCCCAAAATTGTTGCCCAGTATTAGTAGTATTTTTTCTCTCTAGTTACAACACAAAGTCAAATAAATTGTAAGGTAGCCTGTGCTGTCTGATGTGACTTCAGCTGAAGTCTCCTGCTATTTCAACATGTTCTGGACTCTGTGACAAGAAGTTCCAATTGGGCCTGTTGTGTTGTTGGTCGATCATACTGATCTTTTAATCTCTCCCTAATGTGAGCCCTTTGGGTCAAAAGAACAAAATCATTCATCTTCATTAGTGGTGATCTTATTAGTAGGTGACCTTTTTAGTGCTGTAATTAGACTTAAACCTATTTTATTCCCACGATTTAGTGAGGAAATCAACATTGGTGAATTGAAAACGTCAACATCTAATCCAGAATGGATATCCTTTTGATCATTTCATGAGGTGATGCATAAATTTCACATAAAACAAAAAAAAAACATGCTATGGTTTTATGAAGTTAAAAAAAAATGACAGATGAAAGAAGCATACTCATTGGAGTTTTATGTTTTTTGACAGTTTCTTATACAGGAACTGCATAGTCCAGAACAAGAGATAATATTGGAATTGGACTAAAGCTTATACCTAAATCCCTAAATCCATTGCAAATATGAACCTGAAGGAGTAGATGGTCTCATACCCTTACTTTGTAAAACATTTCCAAGCTACATCAACAGAAATAGAGCACAAATCCCCAACTAGTATTATTATAGTTTTTAAAAAATGTGGCACTTGGGATACTAACTTGGTACAAAAATGTCTTTCCAAGCAAATTAAGTACCATTAAATGTGTATTTCTTTTTTCAAAATGTATTTTTTATCTTTAAACAGCTTTTACATGTTTTAAATGTGATGTTTTACTAACTTGTTAAAACAAAAACATTAACTGTCCGTCTAGTACACAAATTGGAGATGACAGTACAAATACATATTGTTGATATTTAGCTTATATGTAAACACACTTTCCTGTCTAAGGTTAAAATTAAAATCATGTGATCATTTGGGTGAAGAAAGGAACATTTAGAAAATTATGTTTGACCATATGTTACCATTTTTTACCTGAAATTTGATCATCTTTGAGCATCCTTGGTCATATCATATATTTATTTTTTAAATAAGAACCAATGGGGGAAAAACATGCCAACTGTAGCAATGAGAGGACCAAAATCAATCTACAAACTAGATTTTATTTTAACTTTTAGAAAAGTTCATTGGAATAAAAGTTGTAATTTTTTTCAAACCATTTATGGTTGCTTATAACTATTCAATATCTTGTTCTATATCAATATCTTAATTCCCTCTTGTCATATTATCATGAATCTGGAAAGTAAATAGTCTTTTGTCAGCTTTGACATACCCAAACTTTTTCTATCTGTTCATCCCAGTAAAAAAAAAACGCAAAAAACTCTAAAGTCTTGCTGCCAAAATCAATTCACTCAATCTAGAGTCACGTTCATGACAGAAAAATCAAGCTAGAATCCAAGTAGTGAAATGTACAGTTCATTTGCCATGTTTTTGAGGACATTTAGGCCATCTCCAGGGATATAACTGCTTCTAGTTAGTTTTACATATAATATAAAGAGCTACATTAAATGTAATTTATAAACTACAGGTTTCCTTCCACACATTTGGAGTGTCATGATGGAAAAAACACACAAACTTATAAACAAATACTCTTTTAGTATATTGGTAATGATCATTTGAATTCCTTCTCACATTCCATATATGGTGTCCATTAAAACTACAGGAAGGTTTAATACCCTCTCAGAGTACAAATAATACAGTATCATTATTGAGATTTATGATATGCAGCCTGATTTTTCTCCATTTGCAGCAAATGCAGATTGGTCCAAATGATCAGAGAGTATAAAGGTTATAGATATACTCATACTTTAAAGATAGGGTGCATTTTCAGTGAACCACAGATGGCATTTTTATTCTGCTTTGCAGAATGTATAAAGATAATGACTCGATTGTAGATACTATAATAAATCACTGAACTTGCATGGCCTTTTAGTTATGTTTTAAGTGTACAACTTGTCCAAGGTTTCTTTAATGTAGTTTTTTTTGGGCTATAGATACAAAACATGAAGTAAAAATTGTCTATTTCTACCACAAAATGTAAATAATGTAATTTACTTGTCTTGATTGTCTTCCTTTATTCAGAATCTCACGCATGCATTTTTTTTGTGATCTTGCACATGGGCTGCAAGTATAAGTATTTTTATTTAATGCATACAAGTTTGCATTACTGCATGCTCATTGGGTCATTTGACCTGTGTCTATTAACACACCTGAAACAAAGAAGATTGGAACTTTTTGAGTTACTCGAGCAGAATTTGCGTCATTTTAACTATGAGATGCTCTGGATTGAAATTCACTGCTAAACCTTTCAGACATTTTGAAAAACAAAAGTGATTACTACTTCGTGAGAGGATGACAGTAGGCAGGTAAAATATTTCATGTTTACAAGATTATTCAAATGGGTAACGTTTTTCCTCCTGACAAAACATTCTTTGTTTAAAACGAAAAAATCTAACATTGAATTGTGTTACAAACTTTGTAACGTGGATTCCAGCTCTGCTTTCAAAAACAATTACCATGAAACTTGTTGGAAAGTAGTACTATGATTGCGTTGTGGTAGAACCAATTGAATGTCCATGGGGGTGCCAAACTGATTGTTTTCTTTTTTTTTTTTCATTGACTTCACTATCTGAGTTGGTGTGTTATGAAATACCAGTTTGGATTCAAAATGGCAGTCGGCCTGCCAACTGACAAATTGATGGATGAAAAAGTGTGAGGTCTGCACTTATTGAGACTTTTGGTCAACAGTCGTCATATCTTGTTTGATGTATTTGTCGCTTTAAAAAAAAAAAAACGAAGCTTTGGACCAGCTGCAGCTGTGTATTTAAGAATTGTTATGAAATTGAGCTGAGGGTGGAATATTTAGTTCCTGTTATCATATCTCACATTTAAAAATGAAACTTTGAGGATAGTATAATGTAACAGCATGGACCTTTTTAACAAAGAGAGCCATAAACAATTCATATTTTCTAATGTTATTCCTTGAGAGCCATTCTCCGAATTTAAAAGTCAAAATATATTATAAATGGTTGCCTATGTTTTTAGTAATTTCACCACTTTTAAAGTGGAAAAAATACTTTTGACATTCTTATGCAGTTGCTAATAAATGAAAGTATGCATTCCAGAACAGTGTATTCCAAAAAAAATGAAGATTAAAGCTTCTCTAGATGTAGTACTTGGTTTCCATATTTTAGCTCACAAGTTAGCGGGGAGCCAGATCCACCCATCAAATAAGCCACATGTGGCTCCTGAGCCATACGTTCCCTACCCCTGGCATAGACGTTTATAACATTGATGACGAGTAATTGTGTAATTTTGTGTGTGTTTATGTTGAGTGACATTTTCATTTAGAAAAGAGTCAAATTCAGAAAGTGATGTTTAATGTTAAAACCCCTTCTGTAATTCACATTACTTTTTGATTTGGTAGCATGTTTACTGGTGTTATTGATTGTCTCCTTGACCTTGACTTGACCATTCAAGTGTGTTTTATGAATGTTAAATAGACATTTATTTGATTCGACAATGACAAGCTGCACTTTAAACACGCGGCATTTAAGGAGCAAAGGTCAATCTAATGTGTTGTTGACACATATTGAATCCTAACTGTTGGTTTAACAGCACTTTTGCCTTTAACGCTTGGATAAAATAACATAACGGCTATCCCTGCAAAAAGGTCAAATCAACAAAATATACAGGCTAGTTTCAACTCTTACCACATCATTATTTTCTCTTGCTAATATACTTGGCTGGTCTATTTTACAAATGCTGTAAAAAGTATTGTACTATATCTTTCAATGAGTTCCTGCTGATTGCAGTTGAGCTATCCAATATATATATATATATATATATATATATATATATATATATATATTGTTATGAATGGGGGAAGGAGAAAATTAAAAAAAGGTGACTAGCCATAGACTCATTTTCTCCCATTGCTGGTCTCTGTAATGGCTGTGTTGCCTTAAGTGCAATTGTGAGTCGTGAAAAAGCCTTTCACACCATTATTTTTATTCAAGCTACTCCCCGGCAAACCTGCAGGCACTTCCTTTTGGAGATGCAATGATGCTTTTGGGGCCTACTCACCCTATTATCTAATGTGGTGGCAAGTTAAAAGGAAAGGCGCCATGAATGTCAGGATTTATCGCAACTTTTAAAAGGCCCGGCCTATTTCTATCATGTTTGAAAGCCATTTTCAGCATCTTTCCTTCCAAATGAGCTCTGCTAATTTCATGGGCTGCGTAATGGAGGCATTTTATCTGAAGAGTAAGGAGGCATAACCTGCACAAGACATCAAATTTGCAAGGCTGCACCTTCACAGGAGAGTAAAAAGAACATTTTTACATTCACTTCGATGCTGCCCTTGCTGTTACAAAGTAAGATACATTTTTTTACGTTTATTAAATGTTAATCTTGATGTACGATGTTTTTAACAGTGTGCAAAACCCTCTATACATTTCAATTTATTGAGTGATTACTTTTACATACGATCAAAGTGTATATAACTACAGGTTGCATTAAATTTGTGTATAATTAAATATAGCCTGAACCTTGAAGTAAATATCTGTATATGGAGGTTTCCATCTTGGATATACTTGCAACTTTGTGAAAATTAAGTGATTTATTAGTAGACTGTATAAAACATCTCAATTTCTGTCATTATTACCATATAATCTAACTCAACATTTTTATTATGATTGATTCAGAACTGTAAAATGCAGAACTCACCTAGCAAAGTAGCCATCTTTTAATTCCGTTTCCAAACCGATTTTGGGAGAAGCCACAGCTGAAATTAAAATAAGTAAAGTTACAATATTTGCCAATTACTTCTCTTCCCTTTTGGCTGTACTGTACGCACCAACGTCACGTTTTCTGGAACCAAACCAAAGCGCCATCTGATGTGTAAAATGGCACCTGAAGGATACCATTTTTGGCTTTTTTTCCTGTCTGAAGACAGAAAGGCAGAAATGAAGATTATTTCATAGTTATTCATGCACACACAATACTTTATTGACCCCTGTCTAAGGAAATTAAATATAGAAGGTAGGGAGAGAATGAGTCTAATTTCACATTAAACCACATATAAAAAGTATTTCATACCTAGTTAATTTTATTTATGTAGTATTAAGTATCAACTATGGGTAGGCCTTGAATTTGCATTTTGTTGTTGTTTCTAAGGCTGGTCAAGTATTTAAAATCTCAATTATGATTAGTAGATGATGAATATTAGATCCTCGCAATTAATCACAGTTCATTGCATGGCGATGCACATAATCCATTAATGAATTAATCAGTGTACATAAAAGAAACTTTCATTTCAAATTGATTTCCTTATAAATAAAAATGTGTATTTTCTTTAAAAAAAATAGAATGTCTGCAAATTTCAACATTTCAGTCATAATAGCCATAGCACATAACTAGATTGGGCTCATCATACAATTTAGCAATTCTATTCGTTTTTACTGAGCCAGTTCCTAAAACGAAGAATTTTCATATGATAAAATAGAACTCTTTTATTGTACAGTATGAGAAGCAAGAGAAAAGGACGCATAGGGACATTATAAGTTGCGACTGTGGTAGAGTGCTAAACAGGCAAGGCTGCTGTGAAAGCCTGCAGGTATAGAATAGCACTCTAACAGACAGGACTTTGAACTGATCTTTGGTTATGCTCTGTAATGAGACACACTCCTGAATCTGTTCACAATCACACTCAGATGAAGAAGACAAAAGGCTGAACTTTTTCTTTGATGGTTCCTTGGTTAATTTTAAATTTAATTCATCATTAGGTTACCAAGGGGTAAAAATAAAATGCATTTTTTTATTATTTTAAATCTTACATTGTTGTCTGGCAAATAGATTGACTCCCTCATGCTTTGTAGTGTTACTAGCCTGACTTACAACCCTACAAGCAGCATGACTGTTTTTCCCCAAACACTTACTGTGCTAATGTTTTTCTATCTCCATAGAGCCTCGGCCTGGTGATTGACTGGAGACTAAACCAGGATGTAATTTACCTTTCGAATTCAGCTTAGATTGGCTCAAGCTCCCTTGTGACCCATAAGAGGATAAGGGTCAGTCGTGAAAACCATAGTAGCTTTACTGCAGGACTATTCGCAATATACCTTAAATGATCGCACTGGAGTATCAACAGCCAAAAAATACACAATGGCAACATATATAAGTCAGATTTTTAGGGGGGATTTTATCTAGTCAGCAACCAAGAACAAAAATTGTTCATTTAATAATTGCCAATAACATGGAGAATTATAGGACATATAATCTTAACCCCAAATCAACATTGAGAACTACAGCCTAAACATTAAGTTATACAGTAATGTGTTCAACAAAAATCTATATATCATTCCAAATCTCTATTAAATCCATTAAAGGCTTGCTCTTCAGTATTACTTTTGAACAAAACTCACCAACTCTGGAAGTATAGTGTATGCATACAGTGCACCACCCTCGGCTGTCAGTTTGAAGAAAGAAACAAAGCCAACAATGTATGAGTCCCACTAGGGAAAACTTTGTAGGCCTAGCCAAACTATGAAAAAATGTGCCACTTATATTCTAAAAAATACATTAAGCTGCCACCAGGAAAGTCTGTATGAAAGCCATGTCAGTTCTGCAAACAGTAACATGCCTCCAAATAAAAGTTAGCTGTGCCACCTGTCAATTTTTAGCCTTTTCACACAAGTGCACACTATTTCAACATTATGTGCTGTTAATGCGGATGCAAGTTGTGAGAGAAGCCCAGAAATGCATGGTTGAGAATTACCTTATTTTGACTATATGGGTGGTGATTTGGAATGGTATTTATAATGTCTCGAGAATAAATGGATAAATACCACGATTCATTAAATAGTCAAATTTCTTTTGACTGAAATACGGCCCGGTGGCGTAAGTGGTTAGTGTGTCGGGCCTCACAACTCTGGGATCCTGGATCCAACTGTGTGGAGTTTGCATGCTATCCACGGGCCTGCGTGGGTTTCCTCCGGTTACTCTGGTTTCCTCCCACATTCCAAAAACCTGCAGTGTAGGCTAATTGGACACTCTAAATTGCCCCTAGGTATGATTGTGAGCGCCCATGGTTGTCCCTCTCCTTGTGCCCTGCGATTGGCTGGCCTCCAATTCAGGGTGTCCCCCGCCTCAGGCCCGAACTCAGCTGGGACAGACTCCAGCACCCCCCCACAACCCTAATGAGGATAAACCAGTTCAGAAAATGAAATGAGATAAAATGAAATAACCCGAAAGTGGTCCGGCGTCCGAGTAGTTAACACATGTTTGGCAATGGAGAGTTGGCATAGTGACCCGACTCCTTCCCACTGGGATGGAAAAAGACAATGAAATAAACGAAGAAACCAGCAGGGCTTTGTTAATAATGCATTTGTTTGGCAAACAAATACATCGACGCAGACAAACATCAGTCACCGAACCGCCTCTGTGAACAGGCCCATCCCCTGTGTTAGACAAAGTCTGTTTATTCTCTGCCACAGCTTGCAATATCCATACTGAAACATACAATTCCCTGAAGGAAATGTGACTCCTTCCAAGCCCCATTCTCCTAGCCCTCCACTGCCACCAACACATAGACTATGCAAGGCAACAGAAGCTCATATGCACAACTCCTTGATGTGTTGGTTCCAGAACATCATCTGTGTGCACATCAGATTTAGCAATGGAAAGCCTCGAGAGATCTCATTCCGGACCCGACTTACACCCAACCAACTTTCACGACATCCATTAGGATTGTGAAGGAAAAGACACAAATAGCTTGTCTGGGTGACACTATTCATACTAGGTATTGTTGATACCACAAATGCTGGACACATGCATAAATCCACACACTCTAATACAAGTCTGAAAATAGTAATTATTTGGAAAGAATACACACCAATGGGATGAATGAAATCCCCTTTGTATGACTAGGCCAAGGGTGGGCTAACTTTTGGGCCCGGAGGCCACATTGATTTTAGAAATTTAACAGATGGGCCGGGTTAGCACAAGATACGATACATATAAAAAACTGCATTGGTTAACAGTACATATGAAACATAAACAGAAAAAAAGGACTAAAGTATTCACATACTCATCGCTCATCATTAAAGTAAAAAGTATAAAGGCCGTCGGCGTGCCGGATTAAAAGGCCTAGCGGGCCGGATTTGGCCCGCGGGCCGTAGTTTGCCCATGTCTGGAACAGACACAGCTAGGGTGGGACAAAAAGCAGAGTGGAATATATTTTGCAACTTTATTATCAACCATAAAATGTCTGTTGTATTTGGTAAATATTTGTTTTGATGAATTTAGAAGTCAATTTACAAATGCATTGGCAACACAATTGTCACATAGTTTTCCGTCATTCTTAGATGCATAATACACTTGCATATTGTAGTTACTTAGCCTATATTTTCACCATGTTTCGCCATATCACTAGTGTGACATGCTTATTTATTCTTAGATGTGGATTTTTTTGATAATTGGTCCAACTATTGGTAACAAAGCAACACAAACTAAACTAAACTAACCAAACTAAGGAAGGAAGATGACTAAACTCATAGTATTTTTTATTTATTTAAGGTGATGCTGTATACTCTAACTCAAGCTGAATTTAAAAACAAACAGACAAAACAAACAAACAAAACAAAACAAAATATGTCACATTTCTTTTCCTCGTACTATAAAACAATTCAAAGTGGTTATAGTAATATTCTCGTGTCAGAGATGAAATCTTTTCCTTAAGTTTAAACATAGTAGAAAATGATATGATCATTGCTTAATATATGGCATCAAGAAAGCCTGATTTGTTTTTCATTATTTAGCATTATCTAAGAGTTCACAAGCAGCGTCCCAATGAATATTCCAACATCTGTCTCGAAAATCCACTTTATTTTTCAAAGATACTTAATAAAACGGCTCATATGAGGTCATGCACGTTTGAGGTTTTCATTTGCAAAACTCATTGTTTTTATTTCTGAAAAACGTTTCATTTGCAAAATACTTTTTTTAGTTCCAGCAAGATTAAAGGTTTGACAGCCACTTGTCTATATATGATGAGAGTAAACATTTTGAGTGTCATAGTAATAAACAGTAAATGTATTTTCGCACATATTGTTGAAGACACTGCACTCTTAGTAATGTCATCTTCTCATTCATATTTAGATGCACCTTGACATCAACTGTCACTCACCTTATAATATTATATTCAATCAGTTTGGCAGTGTAAATGATACTGCAACATGGTCAAATGTAAAGGTGCTTTGAGGAGTGATGTCACCAAATAGAATAAATATATTAACTAGAATTTATGGGAAATGAAAAATGTAAACTACAAGCGACTCAGTGCTGCATTACTATTATAGTAATTTGATGATATGTCATTCCTCATCAAAGTGAAGACAATTAAAATATTCAGTATTGATTGAATTTTTTTTCATTGCAGATACATTCTGTATATCTATTGAAAAGGTGATAAAAACTTAAGTATATGTCAAGCTGATCTCATCGTAACCATAAGGGCAAGGAGACTGGATGATAAGACAGCATCTTGATGCCTCAGGCAACACACAGAACCTTGAGGAACGCCACAGGCATGTTTTACGGCAAGAAATTGTAGCCTATCAATTGGTGAATCGAGGCAGCTCTGGCTATGGATCAGCACATGAGCTGGGATATTTATTTCACTGTCAATAATCACCTTCAAGTCAAGGAGGGAAAATAGAGAGAGGGAAGGTTATTTCTGCAGCTGAAAAATATCAGTAAAGGGGGGGGAAACAGAACTTAGCCTAAATTGAAGATCTCCACCAAGGTTGGACAAATATTTAGTTATAGATTCTGAAGAAAGATAGTATACATGCTTTACCAATAGTCAATAGCTACATTTTTTTACATTTAATACGTATAATCCCATCACTAAATTTTACACCTTTTCACGTAAGTAGTAGATTATTTGGTTTCTTTTGGCCTGTTGTGAGATGTGTTATGGCCATCACAGTCTTTCAACATAGTAACCATGCAAATGCCCATGGACGATTCCCTTATCTAATTATTATTGTTAGTATTAAATTAGTACCTCTAATTACGAAACTGATTTTTCCCAAAAGAGGTTTCATCAAAAAATGTAATAGTGTATTGACGTTTTGGGGGATTTTTTATTTGGTTCGAAACTTGGATTGTTTTCATATGTTGGATCAAAAGCTTTCCTATCGATGTTTTCCATGACCTGAATATTTCGTATGAAGAAGCATTCCTACGTAAAGGTACCAAGTCTTATCTTTTCCTTTAAAGTTTTTTTTTTACACTTGGACAACACCTAAAATAAATAAATGCAAGGCAACTGTTGAGAACTTTTAAAGGAGAATGTAGAGTTAGTTAATTTGAAGTGTCAGTAGATGCTTTTAGTATTTCGGTGTGTCGATGCTGAAAGAGTAAACTGACAGAGTGAAAAAAAACTCACGAGGTACGCTCTTGCATATCTCTCTGGAATAACTGCAACGAGATTTACAAACTCTGTTTGTGTCAACACTTGTCAATTTATCTTTAGATCGCAAACTGTCATTAATGTGGTAACATTCAACACAGGTAGACCAGGAAGAATGAAGGAAGTAGGATATCCTTTTTCACTGAATATTCTTTTGTTTCCCAACTCCCTACTACCTGCCTGTTATACAGAAAAGTTTTTTCAGACTTCTTCTTTTCATGCCTTTTATTTTATATTTCTTTTTTTTCAGGTTGGCTTGTTCTACTCCCAAAGTGCATTATCTCCCAAATCACGTTATTCCTTTCCTACTCTACCTATTCTTCTGATTTGAATCTCAGTACATATAATGTCAATGTTTTTTGTTTTTTTTTTGACTATACACATACAAATCTTAGAATTCTCACAGGGTTTTACAATTTATTTTTGAGTGTACAGACAAGAACTTTGTCAACTGCTGCACTATAGTTGTCAAACACGAGAAAAAATACAGGACCGGGCAATGAAAGCCGTCCTTCAGTCACTTGGAGGCTCCTTTAAAGCAGCATATGCAGGAGAACAGAGGAATGATAGACCTTAAAAAAACATGCCCTACATCAAAAAAACTGCCTGGTTTGCGGCGAATCCTTTAGATTCTTCGAGTTCAGAAAAATCTGCTCAGTTAGCAGTGGGAAAGAAAAATAAAGCATGCTTGATCCGTCCTTGACAGCGTGGGCTGCAGTTAATCTTTGCGGCAGACTATACAAACATCTTCTCTCGTCTGACAAGCACCATTTTGCACCTATCCTGTGTCTGAGCTGCCCTAATTTGGTTTAATCATTTCAAGTAATTACCACGAAAAACTCTTCGTACCCTTGAGGCACTTCCTCTTTGACATCCATGTAATTCTATTTTCTGCCTCTCACATGTACTGGATGTAAAACAATCCCTCTTTTCAATGAAATCTGAAAATTAGAGGAACATTCGCACAGCCAAAATTGGTTTCCAGGAGTTCTTGAATCAATCAAAATGTGGGGTATACATTATAAACTGTGGGAAATCTAGAAGTGTGAGACTAAACTGAGGCTTCTTTTGGGGTAATACAAGCATGAAAGGCCAACTTATTGATTACCAGATGATTTAGGGCAATGGGGCTGTGTGCACTGTCATTTATAAGGAGACCAAAGGACATAGGACAAAGGGGACGTTGATACAACATCTAATCATGCATTATTGAACAATGCACTGTTCATTCACCCTGACACAGGATGATGGCCATCAAATGGGGTTCTTAGACTGAAAGGCAGTCTTCTTGACCTATAAGCATCAACGGTCATGGTTCATTATAGTATGTGTCAAGTCAGTCAAGACTTTAAACCCGCCTTGTTTCTTGCTGGGAAATTCTGAAAGGGACAGCTTTCATCTGACAGGAGCCAAGCCAACCAAGTCCCACCTCTGTCTGTTTCCGTTGCTGTCCTGGTCTTTTTCTGTCGAGTCCCCCCACCCTCGTCCCTGTTCGCTTAATCTCTCTAAGTGATAGGCCATGGCACGAGCTCGTCTCTTCCAAAGACAGACTCATCATTAGGGAGCTGAGGAGTGCAGTTACTGCCCCCAGGGGAGGGTTGACAGTCCGTCAAAGCCCTGCGGCACCACTTGCTTTGGACTTTTGATATCAAAGGTGGTGCTATAAAATTTGAACAGAATTGGGTGAAATTTATATATATATATATATATATATATATATATATATATATATATATATATATATATATATATATATATATATATATATATATATATATATATATATATATATATATATATATATATATATATATATATATATATATATATATATATATATATATATATATATATATATATATATATATATATATATATATATATATATATATATATATATATATATATATATTAACAATACTGTTGGACGAGATTTAAAAAAAAACCTCAAAGACTTTTGAGGTCAACAAAAAAATATTAGAATGGAAGGTTAAAGGCATTTTGATGTTTTTGACAATGACTGCTTCAAGTCATATTTTAATTTCATGTTTGTTTGGCCTTATGTTTAGTTTAAAAAGCTGTTTGATATATGATGGCTTCATGCATTCATTCTTGCATTGATAACATTCTGTACATTATATTTTTAGGTTTAACAATAAAAAGTTCAAGATGTAACTCCAAGAGAGATGTGTATTATCATCATTTATTTATCAATGTTTTTGCTTCATATTTTTTGACTTCCCAATGATAAATAGTTTTTAATCTTACAAAAAAAGAGGAAGATGTTTTGTTTCTTTTGTTGCAAGGCTATATAGAACAAGGGTGGCGAACAAGTGGCTTTTGAGCTGCATACGCCTACCAGCTAAAATGAATGCGGCTCATTGCTTCTTATCATATGTTGAATTTACTGTGGCTCTTTGCCTCATTTCATGTTTCTATTATTTCAATTCTCCCAAAAACACACTCAAATTCACCAGAGCCCATTGAAAACAAATAACAAATTGTATTTTTAAAATCATTTGAGTGTTATGTTGAAGAATATGGTTTTAATTGGATTGTTGTGTGCGTGTGTTTGTCTGTTATGACAAGTCAAAAACTTGTTTGCCACCCCTGCTATAGAGTTATAGTTGTTTTACCTAACATAAGATAACAAACTGAGTCAAACAAAGAGCGGTGTTCAGCCCTGGTCACTTCACATACTACTCAAAGTAACAAACCATTTGCATTAATACTTTCTATTTAAACAATACATAAAATACAGGAAGGTCTGATCCGGTACATTTGCTTGGGTCTATGTTTTGTGAGTGTGTATTTCTACATAAATGATCCCAAATGCTATAACAATACCCGACACAAACGAGTGATGGAATTTTATTT